>NW_020680941.1:0-4368 GCF_002925995.2 Terrapene triunguis
ACAGGGGCTGGACTTTAGGCCAGTGAACGCAATGAAGGGCAAGGGGACTGCAAGCCTCAAACCTTGGTCAAGATGCAGAGGCTCCTATGTCCCTGCCCACAGAGAGGTGATGGCTGGAGGCCTGGTACCTGAGAGGGCATTCCTTGAGCAGACCTCGGAGGGGTCAAAGGTGTAGCTCCCCCAGACCTGTGACATCAGACAAGTGCATTTTGGGGAATTAGGGAATCCAGTGGGTCAGGTACAGTAGGAGGGCATATTAAAATCCCCCCGTGTCTGGGGCAGGCTGGGGAATTAGACACTGTAATTCAGGAGCAACAGACTCTAATTCCTCTGGAAAAGGAGAACATGAGAAACAAGAACTGGGCCACGTGGTCTCGGAAGGGACTGACTAAAACATCCAAAGAGCCTGGAGGGAAGGCAGACCATGGCTGCTGCAGATGGTTGTGTGTGGGGGAGAACAAGACCTGGTGACTCCCCAGAACTCTCACTGCCACCCTGTGACATCATCGACAAACAGCACATTTGTGCCAGGGCAGCGGTTGTCCTCTGGGACGGAGGAACGCAGCAAGGACTCTGGAATGGTGGCCAGGGTCACAATGGGTAGATACGGGGCGGAGGGGAGGGATTGTGTGGGGGGCAGTGAGTGGTGGACGAAGAATAAGAGTTTAATATTTGGATAAAAATGGTAAAATAAAGCGAAACTGAACAGAACTAAAACTGGAGTGTAGGCTCTGAAGCAACAAGGCTTGGGCAGGGATTCTGTGTGAAAGGGCTGGGATCCCCCACAGTTCCAGAGCCCCAAAACCTCTTCCCCTTCCCACTGACCCACCCTGCCCCCTTCCTGGGTGCCCTTCCTCCACACTCCCCTTCCCTTCCTCCCACTGCTTTCAGCCCTCCCCACCTGCTGGTGCCTCGGGAGCACCGTTCCTTGTATTCTCTTCTCTCTCACTGTCCCGTCCCTCCCTGCTCCTCCTGAGCCCGGATCCTCCACACTCCCCTTCCCTTCCTCACACTGCTCTCAGCCCTCTCCACCTGCTGGCACCCCAGCAATCTCTCCTCCCCTTCGCCTCCCCTCCCACTGCTCCATTTCCCTTTCGCCCATGGACTCCTGAGCAGCAACCTCCTACGCCCACCTATCGAAAGATGGGCTCATCTGACTGTCACGCCGTCCATGCACCACGTAGCTCCCCTGTTTACTGGACTGTATCTAGAATTGTACCAGCTGCACAGAGTCCCCTTCAAATGAGGAAAGGGGTGAAAGCTCTATTTATTCATTAGTTTTAATGCATCCATTGAGGATAAATTAAACTAAATTTTATAAATAATATTTTTTCAAAATGGCCGACATCAAATACACACATGTCCAGAAATGACACTGGGGAAGGACATGAAGCAAAAAGCGGAGCATGGAAACCTGCCAAAAATTACAGGCTGAGTAAAGGCCTAGAGTTATTACTACTTGGGTTCTGTAGAGACCCCACAGCTTCTAATAACCAGGGGACAGGAATCCTTACCCAGTGCGGCCACAGTGGCATAGTTCTCCTGCATGACCTCCCTGTAGAGGGCTCTCTGAGCAGGGTCTAGCAGAGCCCATTCCCCCTCCGTGAAGTACACAGCCAGCTCCTCGAAGGTCACCGGCCCCTGAAAGAACAAGAGTCGCCCACTCAGAACCTGCTGCCCAGTGACAACACCAGTATTCACAGGAGAGCAGGGCCAGTAAAATGAATGCTCTGGGAGGGACACGGTAGCAGAGTCTCAGCCCTGCACCACTCAGAGCAGCCAGGAGGCATCGGGGTGAGAGGAGTAAGAGAGAGCCCCTTGTCCCTGCCAGCAGACACAGGGAGCAAGGGTCTTCACATTTATCGCATACCTCCTAGCCAGGGGCTGGTACAGGAGATGGAACTCCAGCAGGGTCCAGGGACAGTCCCTGGTAGAAATCCCAAACCCACACCATAAAAAAGAAATAGATAGCAAATGGAGGAAAGGGGAAGTCGACAGGAATGAATATAAGTCAGCAACTTGGAACTGTAGAAAATTCATAAGGGAAGGAAAGGGTCAGAATGGGGAAATCTATGGCCAGCAGAGTTAAGGACAATAGGAAGGATTTTTAAAAAAAGAATATTAACAACATAAAGAATCCTAACAATGGTATTGATCAATGACCATGATAGAATTATCAGTAGTAATACAGAAAAGGCAAAAGTGTTCAGTGAATACTTCTGTTCTGTACCTGGGGAAAAGACAAACAGATGATACAGTCGTAGCATATGATGATAATGACATTCTTCCCATTCCAATATTAACTCATGAGGATGTTAAACAGCAGCTACTAAAGTTAGACATTTTAAAAATCAGCAAGTCCAGATAACTTGCATCCAGGAGTTTTAAAAGAATTGGCTGAGGAGCTCACTGGAACCATTACAGTTGATTCTCAATGGGTCTTGGAACACTGGGAAAACGCCAGAAGAATGGAAGAAAGATAGTCCTGTGCCAATATTTACAAGGTTTAAAAGGGATGACACAAGTAATTATAGGACTGTCCATCTGACATTGATACCAGACAAGATAACGGAGCACCGGATAATTGTACTGATAAAAGATTAAAGGAGGGTAACACTATTAATACCAATCAACATAGGTTTAGATCCTATCAAACTACCTACATGTCTTTTTGGATGAGATTTGAAGTTTGGTTGATAATGATAATGGAGCTGTAATATATGTAGACATCTGTAAGGTATTTGACTTGGTACAGAACAATCTTTTGATTAAACAACAAAAACATTCAACATTAACATTACACACATGAAATACATTAAAAAGACAATCCCTTACCTGAGCCGGCTCCACTGACACCATTTCCTTTCCCCAGGGAGGATGGGATGATCCGGAGCAAAATGTGGATGTTATTCTGCAGCCTGTCAGGGTGAGAAGGGCAGCTGGAGCGATTTCAGAAGGGGGTTTGTCCATTTCACACTCTCCATTCATCCCAGGCGTTCTCCCTGCAAAGAGACGTTCTAGGTTCTGCTGCACTGAGAAACACTTAGGGTACGTCTACACCAGACAGATACAGATTTGGATTTCCTACTTTTGAGGTTTGAGTGTTGCTGAACTCGACATGCTGGAAGGGCTCAGGACAGCACTGGGCACCCTTAGTGCTGCATTAATGAAATTATCAGGGAAAATGGATGTTCAATAAACAAACAGAAAAGGATGGTTCCCCGCCCCACCTGCCATTCACAACTTGAAGAAGGGAAAGGAAGGGGGATGGAGCTGGGAGGTTCCCTGGCAGTGGGAGGGGGTAGCAGCAGGGATGACTGGCAGTGGGGATGGAGGGAGCAGGGTTGGGTCATGGCATGGGGCAGCAGCTGGGACTGGGTAACCTGGGGCTGGGCGGTCTCCATGTGGGAGATTTGTTTCTCTCTTCCCCTCATGTGCCCTTCGACGCCCTGTTTCCAGTAGAGGATGACCACCCCGTGTCCACCCCAGAGGCAGCCAAGTCTCAGGGATCTCCTATGATTTTGCACCCACTACCTTGCTTTCTATTTGGGGAATGGCTCAGGGCAACAATTTCCCCCCTAAACAAGGACAAAGCACTGCAGATACAAGGGGTAGGAAACAATCCAATTCTGAGGAGATTTTAAACTGACACCAGAGAATTAGAGAGAAAATGGGGCAAAAGCTGAATGGAGAAATTGTCAATAATTTGAGAGAAAAGGAGGAGAAATCAACTTAGATTTTATATCCATATTTGATAATTACAGCGAAATGGGGCAGAATTGGAGAGGATTTTATAAACCTTTTCTAACTTAGAAAAGTTAGATGCCTGCAAGTCACCAGGGCCTGATGAAATGCATCCTAGAATACTCAAGGAGCTAATAGAGGAGGTATCTGAGCCTCTAGCTATTATCTTTGGAAAATCATGGGAGACGGGAGAGATTCCAGAAGACTGGAAAAGGGCAAATATAGTGCCCATCTATAAAAAGGGAAATAAAAACAACCCAGGAAACTACAGACCAGTTAGTTTAACTTCTGTGCCAGGGAAGATAATGGAGCAAGTAATTAAGGAAATCATCTGCAAACACTTGGAAGGTGGTAAGGTGATAGGGAACAGCCAGCATGGATTTGTAAAGAACAAATCATGTCAAACCAATCTGATAGCTTTCTTCGATAGGATAACGAGTCTTGTGGATAAGGGAGAAGCTGTGGATGTGGTATACCTAGACTTTAGTAAGGCATTTGATACGGTCTCGCATGATATTCTTATCGACAAACTAGGCAAATACAATTTAGATGGGGCTACTATAAGGTGGGTGCATAACTGGCTGGATAACCGTACTCAGAGAGTTGTTATTAATGGTTCCCAAT
>NW_020680942.1:0-1770 GCF_002925995.2 Terrapene triunguis
TTCACGGCAGAATGCACACTAAACAATGTGCATCTCCTAGTAGCAAGATACACCAGGTAGGATACTTGTAACCAAGTGGGGTTTGTTCCTCGTGACTTGTAATGACATTCTAAGAACTTTAAATGATTTCACACAGAAAAATATAAGGGTTTGTTTGATTAGTGTTATTGCAACTGTAGCCTATGGGACTAACCTGCTTGCTTGCATATATTTATCTTTTATTATAGTTTAAGTATTTGGTTTATTGTAATAGGTTTATAGATATATATTAAAGTAAGTGTGGCTGTAATGCAAGAGACCTACAGGCCATATCCTGTATGTTAAGCTAAAGCAAAGTTAGCATATCTATATTAAGACCTTTTACTCAGAAAGCAAAGCTGACCTATATCTTGTTACCTAATTAGATGAGTACCCACGCCTATGTCCATGACCTTTTATTTAGACCAATAGACAATGGAGAATGGCATGGGGGGGGTTCAATGTTGTACCCACAGACTTAACAAGTACACCACGAGAGACTGATGTGCGTACATACCTGTCATCAATACGCACATACATATTAGCCTATGGGGTAAGTGTACCCTAACATTTCTGTGGGTGAGGAATGAAATTTGGGCATAAGAGGAAGGATTTCCGGCATGTGCCCTATAAAAAGAGGTGACCCACCTCAATAGAGTACTCCATTTTCTCACTTTACTCCATCTCCATTCTCACTTTACTCTATTATCACTTACTTCCTCCACTCTATCTATTCTATCTATCTACAATGACTGCTACTATTAGTAGGCTATACTTGTTCTTCTTAAACTTTAAGTTTCAAGGGAACTAGGCTAAGCTGGGTTTCCCTAAGTTTAATTCTTAGTTTGTTTATTAGGTTTTGATTTAAGTTTAAGTTAGTCAAGTAAACCCTAGGCAGCTTTGATAGTTCTTAGCATTTCCTAAGCACTGCATCCCTCACTCAAGAATTGAGAAACCTGAACTGCAAGGCTGGTCCTGTGTCTCTTACCACCAGGTTATCAAGAAAGGGTGTGAGTATGTTAACCAAAGCTTTCTTGCATATAATACTATATTATCATATGTATCTTTTGAATAGCAGTAATGCAATCGTAACTTTGTAACTCTGGGTATTTTACCATTTACTTACTATTATTGATTTTAATAAAAAAAATCTTTAAGGCTATATCTGTCTCAGTGTGAGCTTCCTGTCATACCCCCAAGGGTCCTTTGTAAATTCTGTGGAGCCTGCTTCAGGACAAGAACTTTTACGTTCTGATCAAACAGATTGGCAAGCCTAAAACCCATACTATTAATATTAATAATTAATCATTAGTAATATTATTAATTAATTAAGATTAAAATAAATTAAAAATTAAATTAATAAATTAAATTCCCATATTATCCAAATTAATATTATCACTACACCCTAAATCAGGCTACACAACATGACTGATGAACTCAACAAAAGGTCAGTCCACTTCTTCCAGAGCTGAGATTGGCTCCTAGTATGTATTTAATTTACAGGGTCTGTTAATTTCATGTGTTATGTTTTATTGAAAGGAAAGACATTGATGTAAGACTTGCAAAAGATGCCACAACAACACAAATGGTCAGGTTCCAATGGCACAGGCTCTGATCCATCAGTGTTCTTCCTGATGGGCATCCCGGGGCTGGAATCTCTGCACCTCTGGATCTCCATCCCCTTCTGCTCAATGTTCACCCTGATCCTTCTAGGAAACTGCACCCTCTTGTATGTTATCAAGACAGAGCCCT
>NW_020680943.1:0-2629 GCF_002925995.2 Terrapene triunguis
CCGTTGGTTAGAGCGGGGGTGGGAGGCAGGACTCCTGGGTTCCATTCCAGTCACCGAGAGGGAAGTGGGGTGCAGTGAGTGAGAGCAGGGGTCGGTTTGTACAGCCTGTGTTTCTGAGGTGCTGGCCACGGGCCGTGGGGATCTATCCCTCCCTGGCACATCCTGTAATGCACAGTTACGTGCCTGGCTCCCGGTTGCCCGGACCCCAGCCGCAGGGAGGGAGGGAGAGAGCCGTAATTGTCTGTGATGAGATTGCAGCGGGAATAATCCCTCGCTGACAGATGGCTCCGGGGTCCATTCCCTTATGTAAGGGATAAAGGGGGAAGTGGATTACTGGCGCTATCCCATTGCGCTGCCCTTCAGATGGGATTAGGGTCTTCATTATACAGACCAGGCTGCCTAATCAGACGCTCCCTGGCTGAGCCGTGGGTGGATGGCTGCTCTACAGGGCGCGGGGGAGGGGGGGCGAAGGGGGAGCCATTCCCAGGGGGATTCTGGACAATTTAGGACAAATGGACTGTGCCTTGACCCCAGTGGACCTGTGTGCAACCATGCCAAAGCCTGGTCAGTCATCCCTGCATTGGCCATCTGGAGGGGAGTGGTATCTACTGGTTAGAGCTGGGGGGCTGGGCATCAGGACTGCTGGGTTCTGTCCCCAGCTGCAGGAGGGCATGGGGTCTGGTGGATGAGAACAGGGGCAGCTGGGAGTCATCATTTCTGGGTTTTGTTCCCAGCTCTGGAATGGTAGTGGGGTCTAGTGGCTATAACATGGGACTGAGACACTGGGATCACTATTGATTCCCATAGTACAGAGCCCGCTACTGAGCCCCGACTCTGCTCCCTGCAGCTCAGTGTCTCCTAGCACTGCCATGAGCACTGGGGTCTGCACTCACTCTGGCGGGGGAGGGGGAAGCACCTCCTACTGAGCCCCACTCCGTGGATCCTGGTCATCCCATAGGGGTCCCTGCTGATCCTCCCATCTCCTCAGAATCTGCAGGGCTGGGATATTGCCTGCACGAGGCGGGGAAGGGGGGGCGGGTGTTTTAACAGGAGGGTGCTACAGACCCCTTGTGGGTTTGCAAATCAGAGCCAAGAGGCCACCCCCCAGTGGCTCTGTCTGTGCGTCTGTCTCCATCTCTCTGTCTGTGCACCAGACACATCATCCACTCCCCAGACAGAGAGCACTTGTGTGGTTGTTTCTTTCATGATCTCACGTGCACACACACACGCACACACATGCCGCACGCACACATACACACACAGACACTCTGCCCTTTCCCAGGCACCGCTCTCCTTTCTGCAGCTGTCATTTCCAGTCGCCATCCGGGAACCCATTCCAGCAGGCTCAGCGGGAGGGGGGGGAGGCAAACTGGGGAGCAGTGGGAAAAGAGCTCACACTAACAAGGCACATGTCAGGGAGGAGGGCAGTGGGATCCAGTGGTTAGAGCTGTGGGATTGGGAGTAAGGCTCCAAGGTTCTACCCCCAGTTCTGGGCGGAGAGAGGGGCCTAGTGGGTTAGGTCAGCCCAGAGTCAGGACTCCTGGGTTCCGTCCCCAACTCTGGGCTGTTTGCAGCATGGTCAGGCAAGTACCTTTCCCTAAGGGAGCCTGGATGGGGGCCATTCATCCTTTAGGGTGCTTGAGTTCTGCTGTGCTAGACTCCCACACTTGCCCTGGGGACTTGCTCCCCTCCCATCTCACTGGAGTAATTGCGTCCCCCAGGGATCTCTGTACAACCCACCCCCGGCTCCACCTCAGAGGTGGCTGCATCTCAGTGGCCGGTGCAGGGTACTAGGTGCAGTATATTTTTGCAGGATTATAGCCCCTGGTTTGCAATGCATGCTGGGGATTTCCACTCACACTCACACACACACACACACACTCTGGAGTGTGCCCTGCGATTGCTCTGACCCGTGCTCATTCCTGGCACGAGGGCTCCCCTGGCGTCCAGCTGCCTTGACTCGGTTCCCGCCAGAAGCTCTCGGTAGGAATGTGGCTTTGCAGGGTCAAGAAGGCTTTAGCTGAGATCTGTGCAGCCTCGGGGCTAGGGCAGGAAAGGTAACCCCCAACCCACAGGCCCACGCCGGCTCCTCACACACCCACACAAAGTGGCACAACATTGTATCTTCTCCTTGGCTAGAGTGATCTACCTATGGATCTGGGGGGTGGGGAGGCTTGTCCCCAGGGCAGGCAGAGGGGGATGGGCTGGCTGGGGGAAATGAGACTGGAGTCTCTCCCCTCTTGTCGTCCCTGGCTCTGATCCAGCCCTAGGGCAGAGGACTGGTTGGCTGGGGAGGGGAGCTAAGTTTGGTGAGTCAGGCCATTTCCCAGCAGAGAGATAGATGAGTTTGGGGGGGGGGTCCCTCTAGGATGGGTTGGGAGACCTTGGGGGGAGGGGTGCTCTCCTCCCACTCCCGCTCTGGGGGTTTATGAATCCAGCAGCAAATAACCTCGGGTGGGGACAGGGGATTCAAAGCTCCGCTGTGCAGAGTGGAAATGACAGGCGCCTCCCCCGGGGCCAGGAGCTTCCAAAAATAGCCCCTCCATGCGCAGCCTGCCGCGGGAACGGGGGCACAACTGGCCTCCAAAGCATCATCCCCCAGCCCCTGCTGGCACCCAGCCCCCCCCCC
>NW_020680944.1:0-1479 GCF_002925995.2 Terrapene triunguis
CACCTTTGTTCTCAATAGAATTGAAACCACAGCTGCCCAGATGGAAGATGGCATGTGCTGTGCTGTGCAGACAAATGCAAGCCAGACAAATTCAAATTAGAAACAAGGCACAAATGTTTAACAGCGAGGGCAATCGACCACTGGAACAAGCTCCCAAGGGAAGTGGTGGATTCTCCGTCTCTCAAAGTCTTCAAATCCAGGCTGGCTGCCTTTCCGGAAGATCTGCCCTATAGAGCTGGGCCACAGGCAGAATTTCTGTTTCATGGGAAATTCTGAAACTGTGGGGAGAACATTCATTCCATTTCCAAATAAACAATAGCCAGTGTCAAGGGTCCCATGGACGGGAAGATTTAAAAAAATTGTTTTGACACATTGAAACATTTCCCTGTGAAAGTTTCAGAACCAAATCAAACCATGGAGACCAGACTCCAAGGCTCCTGCCTAAGCCCTGACTTCTAGTGGACTGATGGGGAGCCAGGAACCTAGAAGCTGGGGCTCCTAGCTCTGTGGCAATGGTTCAAGGAATCCCTGAAAGCTAAAGCTGTGACTCCCAGGGCTTCTGGTGTAGGTTGGGCACAGGAGTGCATCTTACACATGCCTAATTCCTGCAATGCATCAGCACTTAGACCAGAATCCAGCAGAAGTACAAACCTCCAGACCCCCATCCTACTCCTTCATCCAGATACCAGACATATACAGTTCCCATCTTTGTAGTATCTGGACAACTCCCATTCTCCAATGTATTTATCCTCACACACTGCTGGGAAGTTGTGACGTTACACCCCATATTCTTCATAGAAATGTGGTTATGTTATGAATATGGCCTAACTAAGATCTATTTTATGCAAGATGGGTCTTGTAAGGTATCATTCAATAAATCATAACCTTTCCAATGTGATTATCTAATTTGTATCAATTTATTATTTCTGTATCTAAAGCGGGGTGGGCAAACTTTTTGGCCTGAGAGCCACGTCTGGCTATGGAAATTGTATGGCGGGCCATGAATGCTCACAAAATTGGAGTTGGGGTGTGGGAGGGGGTGAGGCTCTGGCTGGAGGTGGTGGATCCAGGTTGGGGACAGAAATAAGGAGTTGAGGGTGCGGGAGAGAGCTGCAGGCTGGGGTCAGAGGGTAGAGTGCGGGGGGTGGGGGCATGAGGGCTCCAGCTGGGTTGCGAGCTCGGGGGTGGGGCTGGGAAGGGGGGGTTTGGGGTGGGGGGGGGTGCTCTGGTCGGGGACCGGGGGGTTTGGGGGGGGGGAGGGGGATGAGGGCGGGGGCAGGGGTTTGGGGCGCGAGGAAGTGGCTCAGGGGTGAAGGCTCCGGGCACCGCTTAACTCAAGCGGCTCCCAGAAGCAGGGGCATGTCGTGCCTATGCGGAGGCACAGCCAGGTGGCTCTGCTGCGCGCTGCCCCATCCGCAGGCGCCGCCCCTGCAGCTCCCATTGGCCGTGGTTCCCGGCCAATAGGAGCTGCAGGGGTGG
>NW_020680945.1:0-2377 GCF_002925995.2 Terrapene triunguis
TTGGCAGGGAGTTAGACTAGATGACCCTTGCGGTCCCTTCTAACTCTATGGTGGGAAAGACCACTTCAGATCTTGACTACCTTCTCTCTGAAAAAGCTGGAGAACTCTTGTGTGGAGACAGAGGGAGAGTTTTAGGGTGTGAGCTGAAGGTTGCAACTAAGCAGTGTGGATTCGGGGAATAAAGAACCCAAGTTCAATTACTTTAACTAATATCACTAATAACCTTCTCTTCAGGAATCAAGATACCATTATGTCATATCCCCCAGATTTAGACACACTATTCTGTCTCAGGTTTTATACTAAGATCCCAATAATTACAAATTGTTTAATTATGAATCATCCACCATACAATTAAGGAATGATCAAAAGCAAATGTTTCACAGCCTTCATATAATGTGAGGCTCACAGAACTGAGTGAAATAAAATGTCCCATTAGCCTTTATATAGAAAAGTGTAGGTTGGTATTGATGTTCAGCAGAAGAGGAGAGTGAAGAGAGTGTGGGGCATTGGTAGGACTGATGCTTTTAGGGCCTGATCTTTCTGTCCTACTACAGTGGGAGTTATAAATAAATAAAGATATCCTATATCTCCTAGAACTGGAAGGGACCTTGAATGGTCATTGAGTCCAGCCCCCTGCCTTCACTAGCAGGACCAAGTACCGATTTTGCCCCAGATCCCTAAGTGGCCCTCTCAAGGATTGAACTTACAACCCTGTGTTTAGCAGGTCAATGCTCAAACCACTGAGCTATCCTTCCCCCCCTTTGGGCAGCATTACAACTGCAGGCTTGAGGTACATACTAAAGTCTGTTTCTCAATTGTGCTTGGGGGAAAGGGAGTGAATTTGTGAAGGCTTTTCTTACTAATTCATATCCTAATTGGTATGACTCCGCACCACTTGTTCATTTATGTAACTCTAGCCAGCCTTTTTGTAAGATCCTGAGCAATTTCTGATCTCTAGACATGGTTGAATTTACAGAAATTAGTGCTTTTATAGTGTCTAATTTTGGAGGAGAAATAATTTTATCCAACCTGTTGCAAAATTAAACAAAACTTCATATGTGGGAATGATCAAATAAGTTAACTTGTTCTGTTTGACATAATGTACTGAGTTTTCAGAAGTGACTAATGATTTTGGGTGCCTCAATTATCGTGTGCCAAACTTGAGATATCTTTAAAGGGGCCTCATTTTCAGCTGAACAATCACCCTCAAAAATCAGGTCTCATTAAGGTCACTAGTCACTTCTGAGACTTTCAGTCCCTATTTATATAGACATAGATAACTCTACTATTCCAACCCCAAACTAGCTCTTATATAGATACTAGTGCTCTCGAGATGAGAGAGACAGAGAGGATCATAAGCAGCAGCTAGCACAATGGAACTCTGATCTTGATTGGGGTATCTAGATGCTACTATAATACAAATAATAATAATTCCACTCTTTCCTCTATTCTTTCCCCCCAGTCATCAGAACACTGGTGTATATAGACATGTAATTATATGTGTGTATATATATATATATACACACATATTATGTATATGTCTGCAGAAATAGATATTTCTATATGTAAATATACACACATCTGTAGAAAATAAAACATTCCTGCACCTGGTATTTTAACAATTCTGGCATTCAACTTCATACTGAATAAACTTTAAAAAATGTAATTGTGTCTTGTGCTTTTCTTCATTTTTCCCATTTCTCATCATTCACACCACATTCTTTCCTTCTTCTTTACATATGGGTGTATATTCTCCTCCATTATTATTTGTAGCCTTCTCTTAGTCCTCATCTCTCCCTACATCTCCCTTCTTTTCCCCCCTGCATTGTGTTCTCTCCCTTCTTTTCCACGTTCTCTCTCACATCTAATTTCCACTCTCTGTATCTCCTTTCCTTTTCCCCATCCCAGGCTCTCTGCGCCTCTCCTTCCTTACCCACTCAATTGTACTGCTACTCTTTTCTAGCCACCAACATCAATCTGTCATCTCACCTCTACATTCCCCCACGTGTCTCCTTCCCTCACCCCTTCCCATCCCCAAAACACTGATCCGTTACAGCATTCTGTTTCTCTCCCTTTCCTCCCTCCATCAAGACTCTCTCCCTCCTTTCCCTCCACTAGCCCACTCTTTCTACCCATCGTTAGTAAGCTAAACACAGTACATCTCTGTTGTCTTCTGGGAGGTGGGATGGGAGAAGATTCCCAGTGCCATGTTCTCTTCCATGTGAGCTGGTTCAAAAAGTAACTACAGTTGAGTCACTGATTTTGAGACATTAATTTTAATGAGCATTGGGTGCCTAATTTTTCAAGATCTAGGCCTAAGTGATAATGACTGAAATCTTTGCCCTATTTAAGTCAATGGGAGTTTTGCCATTAACTT
>NW_020680946.1:0-425 GCF_002925995.2 Terrapene triunguis
ACCAATCCAATGTATGGGATTAATCTTGCTGCTTCTCTCCATTAATTGTCTCTTAGCAGGTCATGATTTCCTCTAATGGTCTAGGTCTTTTAAAATACTTGCTGAATAATTACTATGAACCACTGTTGGTCTGTAGCTCACTTGAGAGCACTTTATTCTGATCAGTCACTGTATGAAATTCAAGATGTCTCAGATAGGTTGAAAGTCAGGAGCAGTGTTTCCTCACATTTTTTATGTCCGTGTGCGGAATGAATTTTGTGATGTGCACCAATATGTGCAATTTTGTTATGTGACACATCACCTGTATATTGCTGCACATCACAAAATTCATTCTGCACATGGACGGTGAGTGGCAGGGGTGAGGCTGAAGGGTTCAGAGTGTGGGAGGGGGCTGAAGTGGGGCAGAGGGTTGGGGTGTGGGCTCT
>NW_020680946.1:525-1146 GCF_002925995.2 Terrapene triunguis
TGCGGGCTCTGGGCTGGGGCTTGGAATGAGGGGTTTGGGGAGCAGGTTACCAGAGGGAGAGAGGACACTCCCCAGCCCTCTCTCACCACAGCAGCTCAGGGCCAGGTGAGAGAGCACCCAGCACAAAGCAAGGGAGGGGGTTGTTTGGTTTGTTTTATTTTTACTTTGCAAAAGGTTTTTTCATATTTTGCCTATATTCATCCTTTGTAATCTGTCCTAGTTTCCATTTTTTATATGACTCCTTTTTATTTTTTAGATCATGCAAGATCTCGTGGTTAAGCCAAGGTGGTCTTTTGCCACATTTTCTATCTTTCCTAACCAGCGGAATAGCTTGCTTTTGGGCCCTTAATAGTGTCCCTTTGAAAAACTGCCAACTCTCCTCAGTTGTTTTTCTCCTCAGTCTTGATTCCCATGGGACCTTACCTATCAGCTCTCTGAGCTTACCAAAATCCGCCTTCCTGAAATCCATTGTCTCTATTTTGCTGTTCTCCCTTCTACCCTTCCTTAGAATTGCAAACTCTATGATTTCATGATCACTTTCACCCAAGCTGCCTTCTACTTTCAAATTCTCAACGAGTTCCTCCCTATTTGTTAAAATCAAGTCTAGAACAGCTTCCCCCC
>NW_020680947.1:0-4922 GCF_002925995.2 Terrapene triunguis
GGGGCTGTCAGTGGCTCTGCCCGGCCATCTATGGACCTGCCCCACCCCTCAAGCCTCCCTCCGTGACACTCTGTACCCCACAGGAGCACCTGGAATCCCATATTCACCGTTGTGATGTGAGGACCTTGTGAGGCGTCGTTTAAAAAGCCTCGATCTGTTGAACATTAGCATCCTGTTGAAGTGTGTGTACTCGCATTGTATTGCTCTGTGTGTTACTGAAATACCTTGTGAGGTGGGGAGAGGCCCACAGCTGACCTGAGCAGCCATCACCGGCCAGACAGGCGTTGCAGGCCCATCAAGAACAATCCCCTCTCCCAGAGGCTCCTCGGAGAGGGCAGGTACCTATGGGGGCTGCCTGACCCCACGTCACAGCTGCTAGAAAGATCCTGGCTGGATGAAAGTGGCAAAGAGGTCTCTCCCCTCCCCCATCTCAACAGCTGGAATATCGTCTGGAGGACAAAGACTTTGAACTGGGGATATGGGGCCCAGGCTGAAAGGGAATCCAGCCTGTGTATTGAGAACTGTGAGCAGCCTGTAACATCTGTTAGGGCGAGAGGCTGCTTGATTCTAATCCTGCTTAGTTTGCAGAATTTAGACTGCAAATTTATTTGTATTTCTTATGGTATTCACCAGATGGTATCACCCAAGAGTTCTGAAGGAACTCAAATGTGAAATTGCAGAACTACTAACTGTAGTTTCAAGTATCAGAGGGGTAGCCGTGTTAGTCTGTGTCATAACTATAAAGGGAAGGGTAACAACCCTCCTGTGTACAATACTATAAAATCCCCCCTGGCCAGAGGCACCAAAATCCTTTTACCTGTAAAGGGTTAAGAAGCTCAGGTAACCTGGCTGACACCTGACCCAAAGGACCAATAAGGGGACAAGATACTTTCAAATCTTGGGGGGAGGCTTTTGTTTGTGCTCTTTGTTTTGGTGGGTGTTCGCTCTTGGGACAAAGAGGGACCGGACATCAATCCATGCTCTCCAAATCTTTCTGAACAAGTCTCTCATATTTCAAACTTGTAAGTAACAGCCAGGCAAGGCGTCTTAGTTTATCTTTGTTTTTCTCAACTTGTAAATGTTCCTTTGCTAGAGGGAGGTTTATCCCTGTTTTGCTGTAACTTTGAAACTAAGGCTAGAGGGGGTTCCTCTGGGCTCTTTGAATCTGATAACCCTGTAAAGTTATTTTCCATCCTGATTTTACAGAGATGATTTTTACCTTTTCTTTTTAATAAAATCCTTCTTTTAAGAACCTGACTGATTTTTCCATTGTCCAAAGACCCAGGGGTTTGGGTCTTTGATCACTTTGTACCAATTGGTTAGGATATTATTCTCAAGCCTCCCCAGCAAAGGGGGTATAAGGGCTTGGGGGAAGAGGAACTCCAAGTGGTCCTTTCCCTGTTTCTTGTTAAATCACTTGGTTGTGGCAGCGTACCAGGTTTTAATCTAAGCTGGTAGAAATAAGCTTAGGGGGCTTTAATGCGGGTCCCCACTTCCATACCCTAGAGTTCAGAGTGGGGAAGGAACCCTGACAGTCTGGATCTGTAAAAAGCGACAAAGAGTCCTGTGGCACCTTATAGACTAACAGACGTATTGGAGCATAAGCTTTCGTGGGTGAATGCCCACTTCGTCAGACACATGTAGTGGAAATTTCCAGAGGCATGTATAAATATGCAGGCAAGAATCAGTCTAGAGATAACGAGGTCAGTTCAATCAAGGAGGATGAGGCCCTCTTCTAGCAGTTGAGGTGTGAAGACCAAGGGAGGAGAAACTGCTTCTGTAGTTGGATAGCCTTTCACAGTCTTTGTTTAATCCTGAGCTGATGGTGTCAAATTTGCAAATGAACTGAAGCTCAGCAGTTTCTCTTTGAAGTCTAGTCCTGAAGTATTTTGCTACAGGATGGCTACCTTTAAATCTGCTATTGTGTGTCCAGGGAGATTGAAGTGTTCTCCTACAGGTTTTTGTATATTGACATTCCTAATATCTGACTTGTGTCCATTTATCCTTTTACGTAGGGACTGTCTGACAAAGTGGGTATTCACCCACGAAAGCTTATGCTCCAATATGTCTGTTAGTCTATAAGATGCCACAGGACTCTTTGTTGCTTTTAACTGTAGTTTGTAACCTATCATTTAAATCAGCCAATTTTTAAAAAGGGCTCCAGAGGTGATCCCGGCAATTACAGGCCGGGAAGCCTGACTTCAGTACTGGGCAAACTGGTTGAAACTATAGTAAAGAACAAAATTGTCAGACACATCAATGAACATATTGGGGAAAAGTCAACATGGTTTTTGTAAAGGGAAATCATGCCTCACCAATCTACTAGAATTCTTTGAGGGGGTCAACAGCATGTGGACAAGGGGGATCCAGTGGATATAGTGTACTTAGATTTTCAGAAAGCCTTTGACAAGGTCCCTCACCAAAGGCTCTTACGCAAAGTAAGCTGTCATGGGATAAGGGGGAAGGTTCTCTCATGGATTGGTAACTGGTTAAAAGATAGGAAATAAAGGATAGGAATAAATGGTTGGTTTTCAGAATGGAGAGAGGTAAATAGTGGTGTCCCCCAGGGGACTGTTCTGGGACCAGTCCTATTCAACTTATTCATAAATGATCTGGAAAAGGGTAAACAGTGAGGTGGCAAAATCTGCAGATGATACAAAACTACTCAAGATTGTTAAGTCCAAAGTAGACTGTGAAGAGCTACAAAGGGATCTCACAAAACTGGTGACTGGGCAACAAACTGGCAGATGAAATTCAATGTTGATAAATGCAAAGTAATGCACATTGGAAAACACAACCCCAACTATACATACAATATGATGGGGGCTAATTTAGCTACAACTAATCAGGAAAGAGATCTTGGAGTCATCATGTATAGTTCTCTGAAGATGTCCACGCAGTGTGCAGCAGCAGTCAAAAAAGCAAACAGGATGTTAGGCATCATTAAAAAAGGGATAGAGAATAAGACGGAGACTATCTTATTGCCCTTCTATAAATCCATGGTACGCCCACATCTTGAATACTGCGTACAGATGTGGTCACCCCATCTCAAAAAAGATATGGTCTCATCTCAAAAAAGATATACTGGCATAATCCCAACTATACCTATAAAATGATGGGGTCTAAATTAGCTGTTACCACTCAAGAGAGGGATCTTGGAGTCATTGTGGATAGTTCTCTGAAAACATCCACTCCATGTGCAGCGGCAGTCAAAAAAGCGAACAGAATGTTGGAACTCATTAAGAAAGGGATGGATAATAGGACAGAAAATATCATATTGCCTCTATATAAATCTATGGTACACCCACATCTTGAATACTGCGTGCACATGTGGTCACCCCATCTCAAAAAAGATATATTGACAGGGCCGGCTCCAGGCACCAGCCCAGCAAGCAAGTGCTTGGGGCGGCCAATGGAGAGGGGCGGCACGTCAGGCTTTTTGGCGGCAGGTCCCCCGGTCCCTCTCTGAGTGAAGGACCAGACGCCGAATTGCTGCCGAAGACTGAAGCGGCAGCGGTAGAGCTGATCGCGATCGCGGCTATTTTTTTTTTTTTCTTCCTGCTTGGGGCAGCAAAAACCCTGGAGCTGGTCCTGTATATTGAAACTGGAAAAGGTTCAGAAAAGGGCAACAAAAATGATTAGGGGTATGGACCGGCTTCCGTATGAGGAGAGATTAATGAGACTGGGACTTCTCAGCTTGGAAAAGAGGCAACTAATAGAGGATATGATAGAGGTCTATAAAATCATGACCGGTGTGGAGAAAGTAAATAGGGAAGTGTTATTTACTCCTCATAACACAAGAACTATGGGTCACCAACTGAAATTAAGAAGCAGCAGGTTTAAAACAAACAAAAGGAAGTATTTCTTCACACAACGCACAGTCAACCTGTGGAACTCTTTGCCAGAGGATGTTGTGAAAGCCACGACTATAACAGGGTTAAAAAAAGAACTAGATAAGTTCATGGAGGATAGGTCCATTAATGGCTATTAACCAGGATGGGCAGGGATGGTGGCCATACCCTCTGTTTGCCAGAAGATGGGAATGGGTGACAGGGGATGGATCACGTGATGATTACCTGTTCTGTTCATTCCCTCTGGGGCATCTGGCACTGGCTACTGTCGGCAGACAGGATACTGGGCTAGATGGACATTTGGTCTGACCCAGTCTGGCCGCTCTTATGTTCTAACCAACTCTGATCTCTCTGCCTGCTACTTATAATCCCTCACTATTGATCTTTCTGATAATAAATCGATGTTATATTTCACCGAACACAGTGGGGTTTTGGTTGACTCTGAGCTCAGGTTAACAGGGACTGATGCCTGTTCACTACCCTTTGTCGAAGTAGTGAACTGATGAATGGGTGTGCACTGTCCAAGGGGCCCTTAAGCAAAGGAAGACAGTGCAGTTCTGGGGAGCGAGGCTGGGGGCTGGGTGAGGGGCTGGGGATTCGTGCGAGGTTCAAGGAGCATGCGGTGTAGCTGGCTGTGGGGCTCCCCATGCTGGCGGTGACACTGATCAGGGGCTGGGGTTGCTGTTTGTCACTGGCAAGGCTCTGCGAGGGACAGCCAGGCTGGCGAGCTGGGCCAGGGGCTCAGGCTGTTCTGGGGGATCCCATCACACCCTCCACGTAGGGCAGGCTGGGGGAGCAATGCAGCCACAGCAGCCCCGGCTTAGCCGGCGGCTGCCACCGACCCCCCAGCTCCTGGGGCTAGGACCATCACTTACCCGGCCGCTTGGGGGGTGGAGGCGGGGTCTGAGGCCTGTGGGGAGGAGACACAACAGGAGCCCCATGAGCCTCCCTGCTCCATCCCTACTGTGCCCACATCACCCCCACCCTGCATAGCCCCCCATGCCCACATCACCCCACTGCCCCACCCCCCACGTCACCCCCACCCCGCATAGCCCCCCATGCCCACATCAC
>NW_020680947.1:4932-5264 GCF_002925995.2 Terrapene triunguis
ACCCCCACCCCGCATAGCCCCCCATGCCCACATCACCCCACTGCCCCACCCCCCCACGTCACCCCTACCCCGCATAGCCCTCCATGCCCACATCACCCCCATGCCAACATCACCCCATCACCCCCACCCTACATAGCCCCCCATGCCATCACCTCCTGCCTGCATAGCCCCCCATGCCCACACTGCCCCACGTCACCCCCACCCCTGTATAGCCCCCTCATGCCCACATCACCCCACTGCCCTGCCCCCCCACATCACCCCCACCCCCGCATAGGCCCCTGTGACGTTATTGACATAAACTGTAACCGTTTACATCAGGGGTCAGCAACCTA
>NW_020680948.1:0-2234 GCF_002925995.2 Terrapene triunguis
TGGTTTGTTTATTTGTTTGTTTTTGCATAAGCTCTTTTTTTATGTATGGCCCTGATCCTGCAAAGGTTTACAGGCAGATTTTACTTTGCACATGAGTAGTCTCCCTGAATTCAAAAGTACTCCTCACATGATAAAAGTTAATCATTAAAATAAGCTTTTTGCAGGATCAGGACTTGTGTTTGTACAGCACAATGGATCCTGATAGCAAAATCATATATGACCATAATACAAATAAAATAATAAATAATTAATACTTCCATTTATGTGGCCTTTTTCTTTCATGTTATAAAAATAAATGAAAAAAGCAATCTCTATGATTAGGATTAAAATTATTTCATATAAGAATGGCATTGGTGGATGTTGTCTAGACAGCATTACGGTTGCATAAAAAAAGTTTTGCAACATTGTATATCACTATATTTGTTTTATTGTGTATTGTACCAATTTATGCCTTGATGCAATGAAACTGTTAATTGTTCAGTACATTAACATTTTGTACAGTGACATGTAAACTCACTATCTACTCTAAGTAATGTGTAGGTGGATCAAGAATTGCTAATTCTTGTTTTAATATTTCCACTAATTTTAACAAGTATTTAACTTCGAAAATTAAAAAAAAAAACATTCAGGTTTTCCTTTCCTACCAGTCTGTGACATATAAAAGTTATTAACAGTTGCATCAGTTATTCCAGTTCAAAGTCTTCGAGATTCCTTGCTGCTTCTTCTCATTAGGTATGTGGGTTTAGCTAGGGTAACTCCACTGAGAATTCAGAAATATTAGACTACTGGCTTTTGGATCTTGGTTTTCTTATGTTGAAATTCAATTCATTAACCATATTCACAAGGGAGAGTGGAGATGGATGTTGAAAGTGTCACTCTCAACTAAAATGTAATATTTTCCCTGGACAGTTTCCAGGTTGCTATTGTTCTAGAGAGTCAGACAGTCATTGTTCTTCAATTCCAAGTTGAAGCAACCCCTTGTTATAAACTTTGGTGTATACTTTTGGAAGTATAAAAGGCCAATTAGATCTGCCTGTTGTAGTGCAGGCTTGAAAAAAAAAACAAAAAAAACTTTGATCCAATTTAAGTGATCCATAGACCTTTCCTTTGTTTATAATTTCCTGATGCTGTTAGAAAACCAGCAACAGTACAAGTACAAGCATTCCCTAAACTATGTTAGAAGTCTTGAAATGGCGACTGTAAAGGAAACTTTGTTTTCTCACATAATACTTAAGTACTGTTCTTCTTTCAAGTGTACATAGATATTAACATTTTTCCTCATACCCCCACTGTAAAACATTATCCTCATGCTGTGATGAGATTGATAAGGGATAACTAAGGGAAAATGGTTAAAATTATATTGTGATTTGGACTACAATGCTCATGCAGGGAAGTAAGAACTGTCCTGATACCCCTGCAGGGTCTACCTGGAAACAACGGGTGCTGTGCACCTGCTTACTTCCACCTTGAGTGGGGAGGTTCTACTTCTCCAACATGCTGGCTAGCACAGCTGAGTCAGACAGGGACTGTCACAGCAGCTGGAATAGGACAGAATTAAATTACTTTCTCCCTGGAGCAAAGTGAAGGAAGGGAAGGTAGGGGAAGGAATGGTGCCTCAAAAGGTGTCTCCGAGCTACAGGACTCCTTGGGGCTATTCCAGCAGTGGAGCAGCTTATAAACTACCCATTGTTCAGGGCTGTGCCTAAAACCATGATCCGTTGCTAAGGCCTGGATTCACCAAGGGACTTAGGCATTATGATGCTCAGTTCTGCAACATCTAACTTCTATTAGGCACCTAGAAAATCACAGGAACAACAATGCAACCCACAAAGCCTGAGTTAGATGCCTAGTTTCTCCATACAGTGAATGGAGAGAAATAAGTGGGGGGAGGGATAGCTCAGTGGTTTGAGCATTGGCCTGCTAAACCCAGGGTTGTGAGTTCATAGATTCATAGATTCATAGATTCTAGGACTGGAAGGGACCTCGAGAGGTCATCGAGTCCAGTCCCCTGCCCGCATGGCAGGACCAAATACTGTCTAGACCATCCCTGATAGACATTTATCTAACCTACTCTTAAATATCTCCAGAGATGGAGATTCCACAACCTCTCTAGGCAATTTATTCCAGTGTTTAACCACCCTGACAGTTAGGAACTTTTTCCTAATGTCCAACCTAGACCTCCCTTGATGCAGTTTAAGCCCATTGCTTCTTGTTCTATCCTCAGAGGCTAAGGT
>NW_020680949.1:0-1293 GCF_002925995.2 Terrapene triunguis
CGGCTTGCCGCCCCAGGCACGCGCTTCGTGCGCTGGTGCCTGGAGCTACCCTGCATAGAGTTAATGGGATGTGTATAAAATGGGATGTGTGTAAAATTACTCTCGGGCATAAATATTTGCAGGATTGTCACCTAAATGCAGGGTCTCAAACTAGTTTCAGGTTCCCTTTCCCTTGGCCAAAGCATCCCCTTAATTGATCACTGGGGTTAATATTGCTGCTACTTCAAGTGCCCTGTTTTGAATGAGGCAATTACATGTGTTTGATTTTGCATTAGTCATATTGACTGCTTCTCTCCTTTCTCTTACTGATTGCAGAACAGCACCTGAATTCCTTTGCCATTTCAAACAGGGCCCTCAGCTCTCACTCACATGGTCTGAGCCTTTCTCTAGCTGGCCCTGGTGGTTCTCATTCATTCCCCTCCAGTCCTGTCACTTCTGTTCTCTGCTCATTGTCTCCGGGTTCTTGGGCTAGATCCCAGCACTGCTCCTAATCTCTGAAAGGCTGGAAGTTAAGTCCCATCAGAGGCTCTTTTTATTTAATAAAACCATCAGGTGGTTTTTATTTTTCTGCTGTGTTTGTCTCCCTCTCCCTCTCTGCTCTGGCCAAGCCAGCCCACTGGGGAGCAGACACGAGAGTGGGGGTACCCAGCTGGTGGCTGCTGAGCTGTGTGAATGCAGCTGGGGTTCTGACGGGGACTCTGGTGGGGCTGATGCCTTTCAGTAGCTGAACAGTCCCTGGTGGGTGGGGGAAAAGCCCCCAGAGTGTGCCGGCACCATCTCAGTGGGTGTGACAAGGCCCCTAGGTCAGAGCTCCTGGTTCTCATTCTTTTCTCTCTTTCCACTGCTGTTTGTCTTCCTCCTCCTCCTCCTCCTCCTCCTCTCTTTCATCAGTTTTTTCTCCTCCCCCTCATTCTCTCCATTCCCCTGAATTCCTCTCTTTTCCCCACGTTCTCTCCCATTGTATTTAAGCCCCTCGGTCTGACCTGGTACAGTGGAGTCATGTTCCCAGCCACCAACAGGGCTCCTAGATGGGGGTGCGCTGTCTCAGATGCAACCCAGACAAGACTGAGGTGAGCTGTTGGATGGGGGACGTGATGGGGAGATTTGACCAAGGGCATGCTGTCTCCCTGCCTGCCAGGCCTGGGTGTTGGAGTGGATCCCCAGCTACCTCTGGATGCCCAGGCAGCAGCAATGGCTAATGTCATCACTATAAAGGGAAGGGTAACAGCTCTCCTGTGTATAATACTATAATCCCTCCTGGCCAGAGTCTCCAAAATCCTTTTACCTGTAAAG
>NW_020680949.1:1393-6250 GCF_002925995.2 Terrapene triunguis
TTTTTTGCCTGGGGCGGCAAAAAAGCCAGAGCCGGCCCTGTTTCCACAGTAGAAGTACACTTTAAAGAAGGAACAGATAAACAGCTGAGGAAGATTGAAGTGCATTATCTAAACTTATAATTTAGAACAGCTGCAGTGAGTAAGGTTGGGAAGCTGCTCAGAAGTTTAGTACATTGAGTTTTAAAAACGAGACCTAGGTTCAACTTCAGAATTGGGTCACACGTGAAAAGGAGTTTATCTCTGCTCTCTTCTTGAAATTACCACACCATTTTGGTATAGGTGTTGTCATAACTATAAAGGGAAGGGTAACAGCCCTCCTGTGTACAATACTATAAAATCCCTCCTGGCCAGAGACTCCAAAATCCTTTTACCTGTAAAGGGTTAAGAAGCTCAGGTAACCTGGCTGACACCTGACCCAAAGGACCAATAAGGGGACAAGATACTTTCAAATCTTGGTGGGGGGAAGGCTTTTGTTTGTGCTCTTTGTTTTGGGGGTTGTTCGCTCTTGGGACTAAGAGAGACCAGACATCAATCCATCCTCTCCAAATCTTTCTGAACAAGTCTCTCATATTTCAAACTTGTAAGTACAGCCAGGCTAGGCGTGTTAGTTTTATCAACTTGTAAATGTACCTTTTGCTAGGGTGTTTACCTCTGTTTGCTGTAACTTTGAACCTAAGGCTAGAGGGGGTTCCTCTGGGCTCTTTATGTTTGATTACCCTGTAAAGTTATTTTCCATCCTGATTTTACAGAGATGATTTTACTTTTCTTTCTTTAATTAAAAGCCTTCTTTTTAAGAACCTGATTGATTTTTCCTTGTTCTAAGATCCAAGGGGATTGATCTGGACTCACCAGGAATTGGTGGGGGGAAAGGAAAGGCGAGGGGAATGATTAATTCCTCCTTGTTTTATGATCCAAGGGGTTTTGGATCAGTGTTCACTAGGGAATTGGTGGAAGAGTCTCTCAAGGCTACCCAGGGAAGGGACTTAGCACATTGGGAGTGGTGGCAGCGAACCAGATCTAAGCTGGTAGTTAAGCTTAGAAGTTTTCATGCAGGCCCCCACATCTGTACCCTAAAGTTCAGAGTGGGGAAGGAGCCTTGACAGGTGTCCATCTGTATTCAAGAGAAGCCCAAAACTTCCATCCAGGCCAAAATTTGGCCCCAATATCGTAGGATGCTGCAGGCCAGGTCTGAAAAGTTCACTAGCTGAGTTGTGTGAGGAATTTTACACTGTGTTTGGCATTATATCTGGTACAAGATTATTCATCTATAACTTTCGTAATCATTTAATTCAAGATTCTTGTAGAATATGTAATCCACCAGGGCTTGTCAGAGAGCCTTCCTGATTAAGTGAATGTTGGTAATGTATGTTGTTTGAAATATTTCTGAATTATTATTATTTGTATTGTGATAGTGCCTAAGCACCTCAGTCATGGCCCCGTTGTGCTAAGTGCGGTGCAAACACAGAACAGAAAGGTAACATCTGCTCCAAAAAGTTTACAATCAAAGTAATCTTGGTAATAATATTTTGTAGCTCTGTGTAACCTTAATGAGAGGATCTCAAAGCACCTAATTAAAATTGCAAATATTAATTAAGCCTTGTAACAATCATTTTGCAGATGGGCAAACCGTGGAATGGAGAGAGTAAGTGGTTTACCAGCGTTCACAAAGCAAGTTTACAGAATAGCTGACACTAGAACTTAAACCTCCGGACCGCTCATTCTATGCTTAGCACTAAAGTGGTAATATTTTATTTATATTTTACTGTGAAATCTCGATTGAAGGTACAGTGCAGTGTAAAATGGAATATATTACCTGAAGTGAGCATAGGGAAATTTCCTTTTATCATGTTTTAAGGAAAGTATAGAGTGAAATGGCATTTTGAAACTTGGATGCCTAAAATTAGACACTTAAATCCATATTTAGGCACTTAAACAAATGTGGCCTGATTCTCAGTTGAGGCTGAGCCCCCACCATTTTTTGGAGTCAGCTGGAGCTGCTGGTGTTCAGCATCTGTGAAAATTAGGTCACTACTAGTTAATGGTTTACAAGCCTATCCTTAGGCACCCAAGTTAGGTGTTGTTTTCAATCAGATGTATGGGTATGGGATTCAGGACTTTTGTAAATTACTTGATAGGCTAATAGACATTTAGATGTAAAGATGAGGATTCAAAATACTATGGCAACTTCCTGGTAGAGGCATCTCAAGTGAAATGTGTCTGAAACCTGTAGTAAAGGCCCAGTGACCTTTTGTTCACATGCTAAAGCTGCTACCCAAATGTCTCTGTTTAAGAGAACCCAACATTAAATAGCTGTTTTCCAATTGACACGGTTGAATGATAGTGTTCATCTTGTCTGAGACCTAAAGTATCCTAGAGGAAGGTAGAAGCAGTGTTTCTCTTTTAAGTGTTGTCAAACTAGAAAGAATGGTTGTTCCTAAATTTTGCATGTGCCAGCATAATAGAACGTAGTCATGCAAATTCCTATTACTTAGGAGTTCCCTAGTACAGAAAAATAGAGTGTTACCATATTTTATTTGTGTTTGTAATTAAAAGCATCCCTTTCACTGTGCTTTTTAAGAACAGATGTCAGGACAATGTTGAAAACCTAAATGAGTGCCAAAAAATATTTTTCTGGTTTAAAAAGAAGTGGAGGGTGGGGGAAGAGAGGGGAGAAACCCTAAGAAGTTGAGTCTTTTGGTTTGAATTTCCATAAAAATACATAATTGTTTATGTTCTTCCCCCAATTACTACTGGGAAAAATAAAATAATTATTAACTAATGTATTTTTTATAGTCCTGCTAAGTGCAAAAATATATTACACAGACTTTCAAAGCCTCTAGAATTTTTTAGAACTTTGTGACACTGTATTACATTCTAATTTATTGAATAAATGCACTAGGGTGGAACATTAATTTACACATATAGTTCAAAGACACATATAAGACTGATGTTGAGAGAAGTCAGCTGTCAGTAATGTCAGCACTGTGAAAAATGCGGGGAAGAGGAATGTGCATATAGCAGTCATGTTCTTTATGTGTGACACATAGCATGGACAACTGCATGGTCCTCCTGTGAAGGAAAGATTGTTGTGTGGCCACCCAACCAACAGCAGCCACTGGAAGATGTGTTTGGGAGTGAGTGCTGGCGATCATATAGGGATATATCTGGCAACCACTTGCCAAGGTGACAGGTGGCTGTTTTATGGTCACAACAAGGTTCATTTGGGCTAGCAAGCCAGATAAAAGGAAGGAATCATTTACAAGTGAGGTTCCCATTTCTGTCTTCCCTATGCCCACTCACTTTGGCTTGGTTGTCCTCCTTTTTTGCCACCCCAAGCACGGCAGGCAGGCTGCCTTCAGTGGCATCCCTACAGGAGGTCCCTGGTCCCGTGGATTTGGCGTACCCGCCGCCACATTGCCGCCGAAGCCGTGGGACCGGCGGACCTCCTGCAGGCATGCCGCCGAAGGCTGCCTGACTGCCAGCCTCACAGGGACCAGCAGGGCACCCCCCGTGGCTTGCCGCCCCAGGCACGCGCTTGGAGCGCTGGTGCCTGGAGCCGCCGCTGGTTGTCCATAGGCAGGATTGTGGAAAAGAAAATGTTATTGATCTGTTTTATTTCCTTCAGCTGTTAGGCATTTTATTTTTGTTTCTGTGCTGCATTAGGTATGCTGCTTTGGTTTTGAACACTTATTATATGGTTTGTTTCACATTATCAAAGGCCTTGGACTTGAATGGGGCCTCTTAATGTTGTGCAGACTGGCTACTTTGTGGTATGTAGCCAATGCATTGTTGCACTGGCTGCCCTCATCCTGAGCAACAGACAGTCCTGTCACAGGAGGTATTAATTATAGGTGGAGCTCATGGTGCCACCTACAGTTAAAGTTGTCCGACATTTCTCATTATGAGATTCTCTTTTCAGTTGCTTATAGCTTTGCCAAACACATACCATTTAGTCTGCAAGTTTCCATGCCAGCTGTCTGCCTCAGGCTGAATTTTTTTGGCAAAGTTCCAGCAGAAATGGCTCTGCCATTTTTGAGAACAAAATTAGGGGGAAAAAATACGTTGTTTTGCTTGCATTTAAGAATTTTTCACAGCTGTTTCACTGAGAAGCTCTAGCAACTCCATGCTTTGGAGCTGGAATTTGAAACTGGCAGGGGGATTGCCCTGGTGTCAGGGGTGTGCCTTTTGCCATTTTTGTGAAAAACTACACAAATTTGGCCAAGTTATGAGCCTTTGAAAAGTCTCAGTTCACACATGTTCAGTAGAGACTTCTTGGAATTTAGCAGCTAAATTGTCCAAATATTCCATCTGTACTGAGCAAACTCCATCCCAGGAATGCCGAGTTTGAGCAGGACTTTCCCTGCAATTGCTCCTTCTGGATGCTGAGGGCCACTGTGGCCCTGGGCACAGGAACTGAGACTAGGGAGACTGTCTGCCTCTCCTGTATTCTCAGTCCTGCTCATGCCAGCTCCCAGGCAGCATAGAGGAGGAAGTTGGTTGACTCGAATGCAGAGCAAACGAGCTGGACGTGGGGTGGTGGAAGTAGAGTGAGTAGCCTGGGACAAGGAGCCTGTGGGAAGGTCAGAGTGGAACTGAGAGCTGGCTTGGAGAGAGACTAGGACTGGTTAGGCAAGGAGACTGGGCATGAGAGCATAGGGATGGAAACAGGAGAGAGTGAGAGGAGTAGGAGCCATTGTGTGTGGGATGACTGAGACCGGATGAGAAACATGGGAGGGGAGGGCAGGGAAACTAGGACTGGCTGGGTGAGGAGACTGGAATAGGGTTACCATATGTGGAGTGTCCCAAAAGAGGACACTCCACGGGGCCCCGGCCCCCCCCCGCCCCGCCCACGCCCCC
>NW_020680950.1:0-1420 GCF_002925995.2 Terrapene triunguis
CTCATTTTCTCCTGGAGGTCATATGCATATGCCCGGATAGTTTCACCGGGCTCCTGCTTTCTCTCAAAGAACTCCTTTAGTCGGGTTCCAATAGGTACCTTGTCCCCATACACTTCTAGGAGGAGTTCAAATACCTTTTCCACATTTTTTTTGTCCGCCCCTGCCATGAACTTTACTGTGGCCTTGGCCTGGCCCTTGAGGTGTTCCTCTATGAAGTCTACATGATCTTCTTCAGGTACTCTTAGCACACGCAGAGCTGCCTTTACAGACTTGACCCACTCCTCTACCGTAATGTCTCCTGGTCTTGTTGGGAAGCCACCAAACTCTGTGACCTTCTGCTCCCGTGGGACGTAAAT
Organism: Terrapene triunguis; assembly: GCF_002925995.2. Classification (NCBI taxonomy): domain Eukaryota; kingdom Metazoa; phylum Chordata; order Testudines; family Emydidae; genus Terrapene; species Terrapene triunguis. The sequence continues at coordinate 357 of NW_020680950.1, forward strand.
AGTAGGGGGTTTCTTAGCTTCTGCTGCCTGTTGGTCTATCACTGCCTTAGCCAGTGATAAGGCTTCTCTCTGTTCTGTTCTAGCTTGCTGTAATGCCTCAGCTTGGTCTGATAATCTGCGCTGAAGTTCAGCAAACTGGGCCCGTAGTTCTTCAATTCCAGCCATGGTAGGATGCTCAATCAGGCCTGGACCGTGCAACTAGAATTCAACCAGTAAACCAATGGGGTGGACCCTGTGGATAGGATCCTGTTCGTGACGCCAATTATGTAAGCGGGGGAATGGTCCCGCTATTGTGGGGAACTTTCCGGGCTTCTGCACTACCCCGGTGAAGTGGGCTAGCGAAAGGATCTGAGTCCTCTCTCCCACTCCCTTTACCCAGAGGCCTCCCTGCCCTTGAGGGCTCCCCTTCCACTCTCCTGTCTGGCAGAGTCCTCGTAACCCCAACAAGGCTGGGCCCAGGATTCCTGGGGGGGCTCAACTCCCAACCCTGCTGTGGTCACCTAGGGCAGGGGCTAGGGTGTCCCCACTCCGGGGTACCCTCTCTGCACTGGGCACCTCCCTGACCCACTGATTATTCCATACAATTTAAAGCAAATACAAGTTGTTTAATTAACAATTAATCTAAAGAAAAGAACAAGAAAAAATGGGAAAGGTTAAAGGAAAACACATCACACCGCTCTGTGGCAGGGAACATCACAAACAGTGTCTCTGGAACATCAGGGCAGTTCACAGTCTGTTCCTTGTAGGTCCCAGGCTCCTTCTCAGGCCCTGGCTGTGCTGCAGAGACGCTGCGGGTTGGACACTTGCTCTGGCGGTGGCCACACGCTCTCAGGCTCTAGGTGGCAGGACCCTTTTTCCCAGCGTCTCCCCTGCCCGGTCGGGGTTATGATCCCCCTCCAAGTCTGGCCTGCAAGGCCTCTTGGCTGAGGCATCTCCCTGTGCTGGGCCCACTGCCCAGGGTCCCCCTCCTCTCCCCAGCTGCTCACCGCACCCAGCTCCAGACTGCTCCAGCCCCGGCTCCAGCTCCAGCTCCACTCTGCCTCAGCACGGCTGCTGCTGCTGCT
>NW_020680951.1:0-5215 GCF_002925995.2 Terrapene triunguis
CAGCCGCCTCAGGGCCTGGTGGGGAGCCGTGTGCACTGGGGGGGGGGGGGGGGGGCTGTGTTTGTGGGGAGGGCCCACGGTGACAGCCCTGAGAGGGGTTTCTCGGCAGGCTGAGGGAGGGGGGTCCCCCTTTCTCTGCCCATTGTCACGGCCTCCCAGAACTCCCACCCCCAGGTCTCCCACCCCCGGCATCACGTCACTGGCTCCAGTGGCTGGTTATCACCGGCCCGGTTTCCCTGGCCATTTCCTGCCCGTAACTGGCTGCAGCCCCATGCCTGGGCTGGCTGGGGAGGTTTGGCCCCATGCCGGAGGGTGGGCGCGGGGGTTGTATCAGTCTCCGCACACTCACTGAGACACTTGACTCCTCTGATATCCCAGAATGCCCCGCGGTCCTTCAGCTCTGTGCACTTTGCAGGGAACGGGCCGGATTCAGGCCCCTCGGTACACGTCACCTGCACTGTGTCATTCACCGGAAACACCGTCTGCTCGGAGGGAAACGTCACCTTCGTGGTCCAGGCTCCCTCCTTCCTGCACATGCCTGTGACGGGGGGAACGAGAGGCTGAGGCCTGGCTGGAGACGGAGCCTGGTCACCACCTTAGCACCACCGCGGCCTGCCCGGAGCCTGAGGAACCGTCCCGGGAAGGGCCCAAGCAGCAGCACCTGCTCCCAGTGCCCCTGGAGGTGCAGATGGGGCAGGTTAGGGGCACTGGTCAGGTCAGAGAAGGTCCCCAGCACCCAGAGGTGACAGAGCCCAGCAGGGGGCGTCTTCAACAGTTCCCTGTGGGAGCTCTGGGGGCAGGTTGTTTCCCGGCCCCCTGCTCCAGATTGGTCCTGAACAGGGCTGGATTCCTCCCTCTCATTGACCCGCCCGGCTCCAGCAGGGAGAGGCGCTGCACCCACAGGTCCCTGCCCCGAGAGCTGCCACCCAGACAGGTAGGGAGGGGATGGGAATCATCCAAGCCAGGTGAGCGCATGGAGCAGACAACAGCACCCAGTTCAGTGGGACCTTGTTCCTATCAAAGGCCCCCCTCTGTTAGCTGCCAGGGGCAAACCCTGCCCTGCCCACCCCCATCACCTACTCAAGGCTGCAGGGGGTAAATCAGAGCGAGATTCAGCCCTTGCTATCTGCATCTCTCTGGCCCAGAGGTCTCCATGCACAGAGCTCCCTGCCCTGCACAGGAGAGGAGGGACCCTCCCCACCCCGCACCCTTTAGAAGGGTCCCTGGGAGGAGGTGTGAGATCTGGGTGGGCAGGGAGCAGACAGTGGCTGGGTCTGCCCTGGGTGGGGACAGCCCAGGGGCAGGGTGGGTGCACAGTGCCCCCCACCAGCCTGCAGAGTGTATCACTAGTTGCGTTGCCAGCTGTGCTAGGACCCCTTTCAGAAGGAGCTGGGGGCTGCCATGCCCAAGGGAGGTCCGAGTCGCGTGAGTCCTTGGATCTTTGCTGCCAGGCAGGAGAAGGGAGCCCCAGGGCAGGCACAGGGCCTGATGTCAGTCACACTAGGCCAGAGGGCAGGGCTTTCTCTCCTAACGCCACGGCGCACACTGAGCAAACCAGTGGGGGTGGCAGTGGCAGGAGGGGCGTGGGGGGTCCCAGAGCTGGGAAAAATTGGCAGCAACAAGAGATCCTAAAACTTCACATGAAAAAATAACGTGGTAGAGTCCAAGTGTAATGCCGACAAACCCCAGTTGCGAGCCGGCAGAATCGAACCAGGGACCTCTAAAGCTTAGTGCATGAGCCTCTACTGCATGCAGGGCCGGCTCCAGGCACCAGCCGAGCAAGCTGGTGCTTGGGGCGGCAGCTTGGAGGAGGCGGCATTCGGCCCAATCCTAGGGCGGCACGGCCGCTTTTTGTTGTTGTTGTTGTTGTTCCGCTCCGGCCGCCCTGTAGGGGGCAGCGGCACGGAGGACGGGAGCGCCCTGCAGCAAGCCCGGCAGAGCAGCCCGCGTCCTTCCCTCCCCGCCGACCAGAGCGGCGCAGAGCCCTCCCGGCAGGGGGCACGGCGGGAGGGGTCGCGTGGCAATGCCCCGCTGAAGCCCTGGCCGCCCCCCTTCTCTCTCTCCCCCCAGCTCCCTCCCCCTCCCCCCGCTAGCCGGGGCACATCTGCAGAGCAGGCAGTCCCCCTGCACCCTGGCTCCGGCCGTGCCACAGGTTTTTTTTTTTTTGTTTTTTTTTTTTTCTTTGTGCGGCCAGAAAGCCAGAGCCGGCCCTGACTGCGTGAGCTAAAAGCTAACTGACTGTAGAGCAAACTCATTAATCTCTCACTAAGTGGTCTCAGTGCCACTAGATGGGACAGACACCACCCCCAGGAGGTGTGTGGGTTACACAAGGCAAGTCTGCCATGTTAGCAGATCCCCTACCTCCACCCCTGCCTCTTTCTGACCCTCGTCTCTGCTCTGCTGAGCACAGGAACAGCGTCATGGGGGGAACCACGAGGGGACATAGGCGTTGCAACGCTGAGCGTCACCACACTTAACTTTTAGGTGCCTAGAAAATCACAGGAACACCCTGGGATCCACAGAGCAGAGTTCGACACCTGGGCTCCCAGTACAGGACTGGGCAGAGACAGGCGCCCGCGACTGCGAGCCACAAAGCCAGCACGAGCCGCAGTGAGCCGCTAAAGCCAGCCAATGGGCGAAGCCAAACAGCAGAGAGGGGAGCTAAGCCCCACCCCCTCACAGAGAGAGGTGTCTCAGGCCTGGTCCAGGTCCCGTGAGCTGTCAGCTGGGGGCACAGTGACTGCATGGTGCGGGCAGTCGTAACAAGCATGTATGCAAATCATGCACACGTCTATTTTCATACACTGCTGGGCACAGGCTGTTCGGAACTTGGTTGTGTAACTTTATGGAATTTTTGAAATGGCGCCTTCATTTCTACTGGCTTCATCTTCCTTCTTCTCCAGCCTGCTCTGTGCCAGCCCCCGAGGAATCTGCAACTGCCTTCGCTAATGAAGCTAGCAGGACTTGCGCTGTCCTTGCCTCTGCTAGTGGTGCCCGGAGTGCAGGGTCTCTTTTCTCTGATATTTGAACAGGGCTTTGGGGAGTGATATTACTGCCCTAGGACCTTGGGGAGGTCTGCCAGCAGGAGTTAGCATAGTGATGGGTGCTATAGAAAAAAGGCAGAGAGAACCTCTGCTGATACCACTGCTATAATAATGCAGGTGTGTTCAGATCTCAGCCCTCGGCTTTCTCATTTCTCTCAGCCATGTGGTTCATTGGGGTGTTGGACAGGTGTTCTGTAGGGCTGTGCAGAGCTGGTGGGATGCTGAAGAGACCCAGCAAGGGCACTGCAGCCAGGGGACTGAACAGAGAGGGGCCCAGTGGGAATTCTCTGGACACAGCCAGCTGGCAACCTAAGGGGCAGGAGCCTGCGGACGGCTATTGCGGCTAAGGTGCCCCAGACACAGGGGATGAGCCTGGGAAGTGGGCGGCGTGCTCAGTCTGGGGCTAAGCCCCAGAGAAGGGGCTGCTGTACAGGTTATATACACCCAGCAGGGACTGTGCGGGGCTTGCAGCCTAACTGCCCCCCACAGTTGGGTCATCCTGCTAGCCGGAGCTAGGCAGGGACACATGGGGGGATGCTGTAATTGTACGCACATGGACTGATTCCAGCCAGGAGACCCGCTGCCAGCTGATGGCCTGTAATAGGGGACCCCGGCGAGGGCTCCCCAGGCACGAGGCTGGAGAAGCCAAACCCCTCTGTTGGACAGCCCTAGGGGCCAAGGTAGGAACTGCAGTGCTGGACCTTGAGGTGTAGGCTATTGGTAACTTTTCCTTTGGGCCAGTCCTAGCAAAGGCCCCTTCGCTGTAGCTGGGATCCGAGTGGTCGCGGGAACCCAGCAGGGTGAGCTCGCACAGGGCCCAGCAGCTGAAGCACCTTCAGCACTTGCCTGCACGCTGTGGGGTGCTTGGTGCTGCTGGGCACCGTACGAGCTGGTGTAGCGCAGCACAGAGCAGCCAGGCGAACCACCAGGTGCCCTGGGTGTTGCTGTGGCGCCGATAGGCATTGAGGGCAGAGGCTGTGGAAATCTCTGCTTCCCTTGCTGCAGGACTGACAGGTCTCAGACTTCGTCTTTCTTTGGGTAGGTCTACACTGGAGTAGTTTTCAGCTTGAGCAGACGTACCTGTGTTAGATGTGATGGGGTAGTGTGCTAAAAGCAGGAGTGTAGTCGTGGTGGCACGACCGATGGGACAGCTGAGCCATCCCAAGTGGTCTCCCGCCTGCCTGAGACCCGGGGCATGTACCCAGGCGGCTAGCTCCTCCTGCTGCTGCTTCTTTGCTACCTTTAGCATGTCAGCTTGATCAGATCTAGCACAGGTATGTCTGCTCGAGCTGAAAATTACACCTCAGCCCCAGTGCAGATGTGCTCAGCGTCTCAGTGGCATCCCTGAACGGAGCCAGGCAGCTCATCCTTCATTCCTTGGTAAAGCTGGGAAAATGGGAACTCCGTTTTTGGCCCTCTCACTTGCCTTTTGACCCGAGACTCTACGTCTATTATTCTTATTATTTGTATTGCTGCAGCGCCTAACCCTTCGTCATGGACCAAGAGCCCATTGTGCAAGGCCCTGTACAAACACTGAACACAAAGATGGTCCCTGCCCAAGGAGCTTCCAATCGAAGTTGTACGACAAGTGACAGTGGATGGACTGATGCAACGATTAAAGGTCTAGAAAACATGACCTCTGAGGGAAGACTGAAAAAATTGGGTTTGTTTAGACTGGTGAAGAGCAGACTGAGAGGGGACATGATAACAGTTTTCAAGTACATAAAAGGTTGTTACAAGGAGGAGCGGGGTAAATTGTTCTCCTTGACCTCTGAGGATAGGACAAGAAGCAATGGGCTTAAATTGCAGCAAGGGAGGTTTAGGTTGGACATTAGGAAAAACTTCCTAACTGTCAGGGTAGTTAAGCACTGAAATAAATTGCCCAGGGAGGCTGCGGAATCTCCATCATTGGGGATTTTTAAGAGCAGGTTGGACAAACACCTCTCAGGGATGGTCTAGATAATACTTAGTCCTGCCTCGAGTGCAGGGGACTGGACTAGAGACCTCTTGAGGTCCCTTCCAGTTCTATGATTCTATGATTCTAAGACTGCGTTTGTCAAGGCCAGAGAGAAGGATGTTGCAATACTGAGATTATGAGACCCCGGAGGAGATCTGTAGCAGTGTGGATGGATAGCAAAGGCCCGGAGGAGAGCTGTAGCAGTGTGGATGGA
>NW_020680952.1:0-3499 GCF_002925995.2 Terrapene triunguis
AATTCAAGTATCTGAGCCAGACATAGATTCCTGGAGTTCTGCCTTTTCTCTAACCATCAGACCACACTATGGAATCCATATTTTCCCCATTTCATGACCACCAGAATTATTTGGTTAAAAGTAGAACTTTTTGGTTGAGACATTTGTCATCCTATTTGCAATGTAATGCTGCAATAGAAACTTTGTCAAACATCCCTGTCCTGCTCCTTTTGAAGTTAATGGGAGTCATGCCAGCCTTCAATAGGAGCCCAAAGCAGGCCACCTTGCTGCAAATATAAAATGAGATATGGCAGACAGTATGCCCTTGTTTTTGGCTGGTAATACTGTATATGTAATCTGCCATTCCAGATAATGGTCTCCTTACTGTAGCTGGAAAAACCTTAATGAAGGAACATTGCGAAAACCAGCATTTTTAGATAACAAACTTCCTTCTCAAGGGCATGAACAAAATGTAACCTGCATTTTTGTTTAATCCCTCTTTTTAAGAGTATGTTCTGTGGCAACTATCTCTAATGCATTTGGTTTAACTATCATCCTTTCTGTGACCAAGCAGTTGAAACTTGTTAAATTGTCAGTGTACTTTGTACTCAGCATGTATGTGTGCACTTACCCAAGGCTGTATTTGTGCCTGCAAACAAGTAACTATGCAGGCATGGAATGGAGGCCTTTAATCATGTAATCGTTGATCTTTTAAGCTATTCGAAGATCTTCCAGCTATATATTTTCTGTATTTGATACCTGTCTGTGAAAGAAAACACTTCCCTCGCACCCCTAAATGAATTGCTTAGTTTCAGAAACTGCTGAAAAATATTCCTTGCAGTGAGATCTGGCAGGGGGTTTCCAGCAACTGGCCAACACAAAATGAGGAGCTGACCCCAAAAACACTCCAAGCAACTGGTCTTGTCCTGTGTTACTCAACTGTGGAGTACTGTGTCCCAGTATGGTTATGCCTGAGACATGCACACACAATTGTTACTGAACTCAGTCCTGTAGGATCATCACAGGGACTTTGAAACCAACTTCCATGCTGTTGCTATATGGCCTTGTGGGAATTGCACCACCATTGCCCTCAGTAAAATAGAGACAAAAGTGGGAGCATGATCCAAGATATTTACAATATGGATATGTTCCATCACCCAAGAAGCTGAAGTTCAGAAAAATTTTGCCTTTGAAAAACCCTTACTTCAAAATACCATTGTGGGAAGGTTATGGTGTAACATTTCAGGAAATGCTGATGATCTTCGAAAACCTGGTTCCTTTAGAGCAACTTCCCTCTCTCCCTTAGGTGACCAGACAGCAAATGTGAAAAATCGGGACAGGGGTTGGGGGGTAATAGAAGCCTATATAAGAAAAAGACCCCAAAATTGGGACATCTGGTCACCCTACTCTCCCCCCATGCACTGACCTTAAATGAAAACACTGATGTTCTCTAGATCAAGTGAGAGTTGGGGTTGCAAAGGCTGGTGACAATATGACCAAGTCGAAGCTGAGGAATGCCCCAAATGTGAATGCAGAGAGCCTAGAGGAACACTTGAATACTGCCTGCTGTAGTGCCCCTTATCAACATCCTGTACTTCCAAGGGTTTGCTCGAGGTAAGTGATAACACCAGGTCTTGGCTGAAGTTTGGGAGTAACAAGGTATAATGATTTGAGTTAACCCTTTGTATGCAGTCGGATGTGTCATTTGAAATGTAGGTGTTTCATGAGTGCCATAGTTGCACAAGAGTAGAGGCAGCAGCTAGCAGCAAAGGAATTAACATACATTGTTTCCTAATCTTCTTGCAAAATCCTATGGAATCGCAGACAAAACCATCCTGCTCTTTATGCTGCTTTATGAAATGATCACATATTTCTCTCCCATAAGCAATCCCACTCTGATCCTGTCATTCAGTCTTTTTTTCCCCACCCCTTCTTGCAGGGAAAGATGAAAATGAACAAAGTCATTCACAGACCAGGTATTCTGTAGCTGACTGATTATGCTACAATGCACTGCTGTTCCACTGTAGGAATCAATGGTAGAAGTGTTTTCAGAATGGTACTGACAACATGTAAATAGAAATTCACTGCTTATCTGCCCAGTCATCATGACTGAGAAGGCTGATGATGATCCATTGGCTGGTTGTGGATATGCAATGGATGTACCCTCAGACCCTCTGCTGTCACATCAGTGCTGATATTCTTAGCTACTTCGTTGCTTCTGCACATTAAAAGCACAAAAATGTTTCCTATTTCCCTAGACTTCCTCAGTTTGAGTTGCCTCTGGAATGTCTGGATGGCTGAGCAGAGTAAATGGAATAAATTACTGCAATAGTGATCAAACAAAGAGAGATTGTCTTGGTGGATTATATTTTCTTTAGTTTGTGGACAAACTATAGTTCCTAGAGTCTTTAAAGGCCAGATTCTGATCCCCTGAATAGCACCTTATTCCATAAGTAGTCCCAATGAAATCAGTGAGGGTACTACTGAAGTGAGGTGATTCCTATCACTGTTGTCAACTCCTACAGTCTTATCAGAAGTCCCATTATATTTGGTGGTTTTCCTGAAACCTCAGCCTCTGCAATCATGTAATTACATGAAAATCTCAGCTTTTGTTAAAAATAGTAAGTTTTTAGCTCTCGTGGATGCAGTGAAGAGCTTGAAAATATAACTCAAGTGCATCCCAAGTTCCCAAACCAGCAGGCAATTAAAAAGAGCCCAATTTTTTAACCTCTCATGACTTTTAAGTGAGTTTCATAATTTTTGGGGCCTGACTCATGATTTTTGAATGCTTGAGGTTGGCACTACTGCTTTCATTACACTGGTCTACAATTTTTGAGAAGTTGTCTGCTTCAGAGATAAAATGTGCTATTTATTATATATTTTGATGTGCTGAATTCAAATATGACAATTAAAACAACTGATTGGCTACTGTTTCTAAGATATTTAAGTTTTTACATTTTATGTCTATGTATATTGTGTAGATAGTAGAGTTTTAATCATAAATTGTAAACCTAGGTCTTTTCATGTGTTTATGGTTGCTTTACATGATAATATTTCACCTGTCCTGTTTATGTAACACTTTAAAAATCAGCAAAAGGGTTATATAAATAAAATTTATTATGAAACAAAAGGCAAAAAACTATTCAGTACATAGTTTAGTCCTATTCAGTGTCTACTCGGCACTTCTTGGCTTGTCTCTTGTATTCATTAAATGGAGCATCTCTTGTCACTGTCCAGTAATAGTCTGCAAGCATTGATGGGCTCCATTTGCCCTGATAGCGTTTCTCCATTGTTGCAATGTCCTGGTGAAATCGCTCGCCGTGCTCGTCGCTCACTGCTCCGCAGTTCGGTGGAAAAAAATCTAGATGGGAGTGCAAAAAATGTATCTTTAGTGACATGTTGCAACCAAGGCTTTTGTATGCCTTGAGGAGGTTTTCCACCAACAACCTGTAGTTGTCTGCCTTGTTGTTTCTGAGAAAATTTATTGCCACTAACTGGAAGGCTTTCCATGCCGTCTTTT
>NW_020680953.1:0-3296 GCF_002925995.2 Terrapene triunguis
CTATTTAAGTCCTACTGCAATAATCACATTTTACCTGAGAAGTGGTTTGTTCAGTTCTCTCGAAGAACAAGATTACAAGGAAAAGCTTTGCTTTTAAAAAATGAGCTTCATACACTTGCTACAAGCTTTCTATTTACAGTGTGATTTGCTCTTATGTTAAAATCGTACCTCATTAAAAGAAGACAGGTTAAGTTTTTTGGCAATGAACTTCTTTAGATGTAAGACCGTTGCTTGTGCTGAGCAGCGGATCCACTTTCGTTTCAATCCACGCAATTTGCTGCTATTGCATTCCAAGCAGATGCTTACCTTCAGGGAAAAGCAAACACAACCCAGGGTTGGTTAATAGGATTTCCTGCCATCCTGATTAGGCATTCTATAGGCAGCCTTCATTGGTCTAGCAAAATAAGGTCAAAACTTAAAAATTAAACATCTTCGAAGTCAAATGTTCACTGTCACCTTACTTAAAGCAAAGGCGTTGTCTAGAACTTGTCAGCCTACAGTTACACTTCATTTAACTCTTAAATGTCTGGATAGAAGTTGACAGCCGCTAATCTGTACATTTTAGAGGTCGTTCTGACTAACTCAGGAGTAGTCAAGGTCAAACCACAAACCAAAGGTGTAAACACTGTAACAAGTGTACAGTGTGAAAACCACCTTCACTTTTTCAATGACTGTTTACAGTGTCATCTTTACATAACTTTAAAGGCCATGTTAACGTACATTCGGATTACATGCATGTTTTAAAAAGGATTATCAACTCGAAAGTTATTTTGTCTGAGATGTAAAGGTGTTACAAGAAAACTGATAAAAAAATTCAAAAGAAAGCTAGTAAAACACCAAAAGATTTTTGCTCAAATTACTGATAGGTTAGGCTAGGCTATGATTTTTTCATGGAAATTTTAATAAATGTCATGACAGAGGTGCAGGGGGAAAAAAGCATGTCACAGAAATGGGGGAAAGCAGATGGCCCATGGGGATGTGGGGTGGCTTGGACAGCAAGCTCTCTCCACACTCACTCCACAGTGGCAGCTCCTATCCACAAGGCTAAGCCAAGTTTGTTGGTCCGGGCATTGTGACCTGGCCCACGTGGTTGCAGGACCACTCAGATTTGGCACGTCCACCCCATCACCATCTACATGGGGTGGACGCACCAAACCTGAGTGGTCCTGCAACCACGTGGGCCAGACTGCAATATTTGGAAGGGAAGGAAGCCGCTGCTGCAGGGGTAACTAACTTTATTCAAATTTACAATTACCATGAACACTGACAGCTGTCCCAAAATCATAGCCTTACTAACAGGTACTAAACCGTAACAAGATACTTTTATATTACAGTTTAATTTTTAACTAATCCTAAGCTGAGACTGTGAAGAACACTGCACTGTGGGAAGCATGAAAAGCAGAACAGGGGGCAATCTTCATGACTTCCAGGAGCAGAGAAGGTTTTGCCATAGGTGGTGCATGGCAACAGAGCTCCACTTAGCAAAGTGCCATCAGCCTCCCACAATCTTAGTGATTTGTCACCAAATCCCATCACATTAGGCAACTTATCAGGGTCCCCATCCCAAACGAGTAGGGCCCTACCAAATTCACAGCCATGAAAAATGCATCACGACCATGAAATCTGGTCTTGTGTGCTTTTACCCTGTACTATACAGATTTCACAGGGGAGACCAGCGTTTCTCAAATTGGGGGTCCTGACCCAAAAGGGAGTTGCAGGAGGGGTCACAGGGTTATTGGGGGGGAGGGGGGTTGCAGTATTGCCACCCTTATTTCTGCACTGCCTTCAGAGCTGGGTGGCGAGAAAGTGGCAGCTGTTGGCCAGGTGCCAAGCTCTGAAGGCAGCGCCCCGCCAGCAGCAGTGCAGAAGTAAGGGTGGCAATACCATACCAGGCCATCCTTACTTCTGCGCTGCTGCTGACGGCAACTCTGCCTTCAGAGCTGGGCTCCCGGCCAACAGCCACCGCTCGCCAGTTGCCCACCTCTGAAGGCAGCATTGCTGCTGGGTAAGAGTAGCAGTACCACAAAGACACCCCCCGACAATGATCTTGCAACCGCCCCCCACCTCCCCCCCAACTCCTTTTTGGGTCAGGACCCCTAAAACTACCACACCTTGAAATTTCAGATTTAAATAGCTGAAATCATGAAATTTACAATTTATAAAATCCTATGACCATGAAATTGACCAAAATGGACCGTGAATTTGGTAGGGCCCTACAAATGAGCCTTAGGCTCCACGTATTCCTGCATGAAGTTATTAATGCTCACCGGGGACTGGCAGAGCTTACCGAGGTTCATGGCATTGGGCCCTACATGAACCTGCTAAGGTTTGCCGGGGAGTTGGCTGTGGGTCACAAGAGGTACAGTGTCTCCTCATGCAGTCCTGAGCAGGTGTATAGGAAGGGGAAAATCCCCCTGAAATTCTCCCACAAAGCCCTCTTGGAACCTCCAAACTTTAGGTATGCAGGAGAGGGTAACTCTCCATCTCCTCACTGGGCTTTGCACAGGAGATCTGACGAATAGACAACCCCTCCCTTGTTGCTTCCTTTTGCCTCCCCAGGCCTGTCTCCGGAACTTGCAGCAAGTCAAAGCAAGCTCAGCAGCTCCTGACAGTCTATTCTGAAGCTCCTATTTAATGTGTTAATAACCTTAAAATTAGACTAATCAACTAACATCTCTTGTTTACACACACACACACACACACACACAAGCACTGGAAGTGTGGAGATCCTTTGCTTGGGGCACTCTTGGCCACATGATAAAAGTATAGTTACGGACTGCTCCATGGACTCCCACTTTGCCTAGTAAAAAGCACTAAATCCCCACCCAGCAGGGGTAGACATGGGTAAGGTGTTTAATCATCTCCTACTGGCATCCTTCCAACCCTTCATAGCTTGGGAAAACACAAATGGGACTTGCAGTATGCCACGAGGTGGATTAATGAGAGCAGCTTCAGACAGGGAGCGAGTGTCCCAAACCTAAAGGAGCCTTCAGAGAATGCTTTGCCAGAGGCCCTGTATCTGGGTGACATCCTCATTGAGGGGTCATCTTTCAGGAAAGTAGGTCCCAGGCCATTTATGTCTTTATAGGTAAAAGCCAACACCTTCAACTGTAGCCAGTACTTGGGGGATGGGAAGCCAGTGTAGATTTAAAAGCACGGTTTCCTATGCTTTATGGCAGTGGTAGTGGGGAATTCCGTAACAGATGAGTTAGTTTATTCTACACGGTGTCAAGTATCAGAGCGGTAGCCATGTTAGTCTGGATCTGTAAAAAGCAACAGAGTGTCCTGTGGCACCT
>NW_020680954.1:0-318 GCF_002925995.2 Terrapene triunguis
TGGGGGCGGGGGGAAGCCGAGCAGGAGACTTTGCCCCCATGGTGCCCGGTGCATAAATTTAAAAACAAACACCCCAGCTCCTGCTTCCCGCCAGCCACTGATTCTTGCCCCCCCCCTCGCCCAGCCCCAGGGTGAGTCAACCAGTTTGCTCTCAATTCCCTGTCCCTGGCCAGCCCCACCCTCTGTGCTCTCCCCAGGCCCCTCCCTGGAGACAGGTGGAACCACCAGACCCAGGGAGTTTCAGTGAAACTGATACAGGGACAGGAAATCTCCCTGGGAGGGGAGCGGGGACTAGTGGTTAGAGCGGGGGGGGGGGGG
>NW_020680954.1:418-1413 GCF_002925995.2 Terrapene triunguis
GGGGGGGGGGCTGGGAGCCAGGACTCCTGGGTTCTCTCCCAGCTCTGGGAGGGGAGTGACCCTGAGTTTCAATAACCACCCTCAGGCTGTCCATGACACATCCAGTTTCTCCAGTCCAGGAGCAGTTTGAAATAAGTTGGGTGTGGTGTTTACCTTCCAGGCATTACTGCCTTGAGACTGCTATGCTCCCATGTCAGCCCCCGCCCCATCATCACCATCCTCTGTGACCCAAGACACAGCCCTGCCCCCAGTCCCATTCAACCCCAACACCAGAGCTATCCACACAGCATTAGATAACCTTTCCCCTCACTGTGCCCCCAGGCTCCCCCCCCCAGCCCCCACCCCCCTCCCAGAGCCAGGGAGAGAACCCAGGAGTCCTGCCCCCCTCAGCCCCCACTCCCCTCCCAGAGCCAGGGAGAGAACCCAGGAATCCTGGCTCCGACTTTCTGATCCTATTCTGCACTCAGATGTTGAACAAGGTTTCCCCGAGGAGGAGGAGGAGCAGCACCTGAGGATGAAGGGCAGATGAGGCCTGGTAGGTCACCTGGGCCACCATCCAGGCGGGCCATGGCCCCTGTGACCCCTGTGGTTGTGATTAGGTCTCCTATCGTGGGCTGGACGAAGGGAGTTTATTTTCCCAAATAATGCAGCTCGATAAGATTAAAGAGGCTGGATTGTTATGCAGAACTGTTTATAAACTCCCTGCCCGGATCTGGTGTGGAGCCAGCAACAGAACCCAGGAATCCTGACTCCCAGCCCCCGCTGCTCTAACCCACCAGACCCCACTCCCCTCCCAGAGCCGGGGAGAGAACCCAGGAGTCCTGGCTCCCAGCCCCCCCTGCTCTAACCCACCAGCCCCCACTCCCCTCCCAGAGCCGGGGAGAGAACCCAGGAGTCCTGGCTCCCAGCCCCCCCTGCTCTAACCCACCAGCCCCCACTCCCCTCCCAGAGCCGGGGAGAGAACCCAGGAGTCCTGGCTCCCAGCCCCCCCTGCT
>NW_020680955.1:0-1297 GCF_002925995.2 Terrapene triunguis
TGCTCGCGTTCTGCGGCTCCCGGGTGTAGAAGAGGACGGCTGTAGGCAGGAAACAGCAGCAGCAGTGCGGCCTCTCCTGCCCCACGGCAGGCTATGCTCCCCGCCTGCACCTGCTGCTGCGGAGGCTGCCACTCCCCTGGGCTCGGGCCGCCCGGCTCCCCCCCCCCCGGTTCCTGCTGTTCTCGGCCAGCAGGTGTGGGGCCCCAGCCGAGCCCGGCCCCTTGCGTCTCCTCCGTGGCGGCACCCCCCGCCCGCATCCTCCTGGGCAGTCGTGGTGGCAGCGGCCAGGGAGCTTGAGAGGTGGAGTGGCCCCCGGGCAAGCGGGAGAGACTCCGAGGTGAACAGGCTGCTGGCACAGCCCGAGCGCTGGAGACTGACAGGTATCTACCCCTGCTCCATCCCGGCACCGACTGCCCCCCAGCCCAGTGAGTGTTACCTGCCCCACCAGCCTCAGTGCCCTGCCCCATACTGTCAGCCACCCCAAGCTCACTGTGACACCAGCACCGCTTGGCAAAGGGCCCCCTGATCTTCACAAACAGCTGTCACCGCAGGCCTGACAAACTCACTGCACCCCACATGTGTCTTACAGGGCACTTACCCACAAAGAGGAATGTGGAAGGGATCTACATAAGGCCGGTAACTTGTCAAGAGTGAGAATCTTTGTGAGATGTGTGCACGGGTAATATTGAAGGAATCATGTATTTACCTTAAAAGTCTGCTTTATAGACTTGGAGTAGAAATTAGTCACCAGGTGATAATGGCCCTTTGGGGCAAGGGGATTTGTCACCCTGCCTAACCTGCCTGGTGATGCAATGCAGGGCTCAATTGTTTAGCTTTGCACAACAGTAAGACTTTGAATGGGACACCATCAGAGGCAATGGAAAACAATTGAAACGCCTTAAAGGTAAAAAATAAACATTACAAAGCGTTCTGACAGGCTGTTTATAATGCTAAGTTTACTAGTTTTCGGGCTGTTTATAATGCTAAGTTTACTAGTTTTCAGAGGTTGTGGGGGAGGAGAGGGGAGAGAAGGGGGGAGGGGGAGCGCAAGGTGGAAGTTTCGCCTAGGGCGCAAAATATCCTTGCAGGGGCCCTGAAAGTAGGGACAACAATACTTCCTTATCTCACAGAGGCATTGTGGGGATAAATTCTTTGGTGTTTGTGAGGTGCTTATACATTCATAGATTCATAGATTCTAGGACTGGAAGGGACCTCGAGAGGTCATCGAGTCCAGTCCCCTGCCCTCATGGCAGGACCAAATACTGTCTAGACCATCCCTGATAGACATTTATCTAAC
>NW_020680956.1:0-6575 GCF_002925995.2 Terrapene triunguis
CCCCACCTCACCCTCTTTAGCCTCCAGAGTGTTAAGAGACTCCTAAGAGCATGGAGAGAAAAGAGCACGGCATGCATTGAATGAGTCCTGTGCTAAACATTGTATATAATTTTGTAATTAATCATGCGTATGCATCAGAGGGCAGAGTTTGGGGTGCACGGGCAACCTTCATTCTTGTATTTCCTAACTTTTGCATGCTTGATTTTGTACCCTGAGCATTCTTTTAACATAGGTTGTTTTTTCCCCCATGTATTATGTATTTCTAGCTCTATATGTAGCTCCATATAGAATTTTCTGCAGTGCAGAGTGGGAAGTGTGCCCCGAGGGGAATTTGATAGGCAACTATCTGACACACAGAACATGTGTATTGCTCTCTCCTGACAGCTCCCTATAGAATCCTTTCTCCTTGCAACCCTGTTATTGGAGTCATTGGAGCAGATGTTAGCCTTCCATGCCAGCTCTCAGTCACTAAGTTAACTGGAAGCTTCAAAGTGCAGTGGAAGCTGTTTACACCATCAGTATTAATCCATGAGGTCTCCTACAGTGGAGGAATATGGGCAGAAACACAAGGGGAGAGACATCAGGGTCGAACGGAGCTGTCCGTCACAGAAATGAATCATGGGAACTTCTCGCTGAAGCTCAAGTATGTCCAGGCCTCTGACAAAGCAGAATACATCTGCAGCCTGGATTCTGGGAGCTGGTATGATGAGACAGTAATTGATTTGGATGTGCCTCCTAGATGTGTCATTGTCTCGGAAAAAAACCTTAAACTTTTGGGACCCAGTATGGAAAAACTGGAAATTTGGGGGAAAATTGAAAAGAAACTGTTATAGGAAATATTTTCTCTCAGGATGAACAGTGAAAGAGGAAGGAAAAAAGGAAAAACTTGAGCTACACTACCGTTTCCAAGTATATATTAGTAACTGTCTTAAGTTATATTTTACTGGCTCATAGGACAGCTAGTTTTGTCTACAGTTATGACAGTTTCTGTATGCATGATGATAATGCACTATTAAATAATCCGGTATTACTATGAAGTTTGGATACATAGCCGAATTTACTGTTGGGTCTTAATAATTGTGCTTTAATTACATTATAGCAATATTCATTTTCTGAGCTTTTTCTCTAGAAACTTGAGTTTCTACATGGTAATGTCAGGTCAGGTCTACGTACATATCATATTTTAGACCAAAGGAACAAACCTTCCTGTTTGTTTATAACAATATTGATGCTTTCTATTTGCAACATTATATATATTTTTTTCTATTTGCCATCAGGCAAAAAAGACACATTAGAATCTTAGTATACAACTGCAGCTCTATCCCTAATACTAGGCATATTTTATATTATGATTTGTATCAAAACTAAATAATGTTTACTTCTTTATTGCATACATATGTCAAGTACTTTGATGTGCTAATTAAATTATACATAATACATTTTTCATTTTCAAAGAAGTAAATTAAGATTAGTTTTCATAAGCAAGTAACTATGGATATTTCAAGTTTTCAGAAAATTTCCATTTTTCCCCCAAACAAAACGTTTTTTCCCCCATGCCATTAAAATTTCCAGAAATTTTACATCCCTACTGCCCATCAGTGTGAGGCTAAGGGGGCCAAGTCCATCTCTGGGATGACTCTACTGAAGCCAATGGAATTCAATTCAGTTCAGTTTGGAGCATGCTGGCTGGGTTCTGGAGTCACATTCCCATTTGAAATGTAAGCTCACATATCTAGGGCACAAAAACCCAAACAAAACAAAACAAACAACAACGGCCCCAAAATCTGTGCCAGAAATTCTTTCTACTGAGGAATAAATCAGACCATATCTAGCTATTGCTCACAGAGTCACCTGCAGCGGTCTTTGTAGTTAAGATTCTCCTGTTTATGTTCATGTCATACACAAAGAGAAGCTAGATAAAAGCAAAATATACTCTTGCTGGAAGGTTGTAAAATGGCATTGCTTTATTTTTGGAATCCAGAACCAAAATACAAGAATATAAAACAGAGAGAGACAAAACAGGCTGCACCCCACCTTTCTCTACACAGGCTATCTGCAGACTAACTTCGCTAGACCCAGATCACACACTAATTTCAGGGCCCCCTAGCCTGCAAGCAGGACCAGAAAACTCCTCATACTTAAAGTGATAGCTTATAATTTTAACAGTGTTCAATATCCCCACACTTCTCATGCCCCTTGCAGCCCCTGGCCTCATGCAGAAGAGTCTCCCTCACTCATAGCCCTGACCTCTTCTCCAAGAAGCCTGTCATATATATATAGGGGGAAGGATAGCAACCTTTATGTATGCAGTAGCATAAAATCCCTCCTTGGCAGCTGTACTGGATTGCCTTACCTGTAAGGGGTTAAACAGTTCAAATAACCTAGTTGGCACCTGACCAGAAGGACCAATGAGGAAAGAAGTTACTTTCAAATGGGGGGGGGAGAGGATTTGTTTGTTCTTCTCTTTTGTTGTTCTCTGTCTGGACGGTAGAAGCAGGTACAATATCTCCTGAAGATATACCTGGAATAACCCATCTAAACCATAAAAATTGTAAGTAGGGCAAGGAAATGTGTTAGGTTATCTTTTGTTTTGGCTTGTGAATTTCCCTATGCTATAGAGGTAGTTTCATTCCTGTTTTTGTAACTGTGAAGCTGATAGCAGAGGGGAATCCTCTGTGTTTTAAATCTTTTTGTTACCCTGTAAAGTTACCTTCCGTCCTGATTTTGCAGGTGCGATTCTTTTATTTTTTTCTTTATAAATAACATTTTTCTTTTAAGAACCTGATTGATTTCAGTGTCCTGAAGACAAAGCGTCTGGTCTGTGCTCACATTGCTAAAGCAACTGGTTGGTATATTATTCTCAAGCCTCCCCAGAAAAGGGGGTAAAGGGCTTTGGGGGGATATTTTGGAGGGATAGGGACTCCAAGTGACCCTTCCCTGAATTTTTGTGTAAATCACTTTGTGGGTGGCAGCAATACTGTCCAAGGACAAGGAAACGAATTTGTGCCTTGGAGAAGTTTTAACCTAAACTGGTAGAATATAATCTTAGAGGATGTTTCATGCAGGTCCCTTCATCTGCACCCCAGAGTTCAGAGTGTGTGTGTGTGTGGGGGGGGGGGGGGAATGCTGACAAACCCTTAAACAGCTCCACAGCCCCTATCCTCTTCCTCCATCTATTTCTGTGACCGTCATCCTTTTTCTTGGAAAATGCAAAAGTAAATTAACTTAATTTTCTTTTGTTTAATTTGCATAAGGTGTAAATGGTTAATAGTGAGGATGATTAACCATTGGAAAAATTTATCAAGGGTTGCGGTGGTGCCTCCAAACCTTGCAATTTCTAAATCAAGATTGGATTTAGTTGTTTTTTTTTTTTAATTCTGCTCTAGGGATTATTTTGGGGCAGTTCTCTGGCCTGTGTTCTAGAGGTGATCAGACTAGATGATCACAGTGGTCTCTTTTGACCTTGGAATCAATGAAAAAACACATGAACCTCACTGAAGGTGGCTAATTTGTGATGTTCAAGATGTTTAAAATACAATTAGTGAATTTTAATATCCCCTAGCAATGAGTTCCACAGGTTGACTGTGTGTTGGGTGAAAAGTACTTCCTTTTGTTTGTTTGCTTGCTTGTTTGTTTTAGACCTGTTAATTTAATCAAATAATCCCTAGTTCTTCTTGTGTTGTGTGAATGGGTAAATAATATTTCCCTTTTCTCTTCCTCCACAGCATTCATGATTTCAGAAATCTGTCATATTCCCCCTTTGTCATCTCTTTTCCAAGCTGAACAGTCCTAGTTTTTAAATCTCTTCTCGAATGGGAGCTGTTCCATACCCTTAATCATTTTTGTTGCCTTTCTCTGTAGATGGGGTGTCCAGAACTGCACACAGTATTCAAGGTGTGGGCATACCATGGATTTATGAATCCACGGATTTATGTAGTGGCATTCTGTTATTTTCTGTCTTATTATCTATCTCTTTCCTAATGGTTTCTAACATTCTGTTAGCGTTTTTGATTGCTGATGCAGATTAAGCGGATGTTTTCCAAGAACTATCTACGCTTTTGAGAATTTTACCTGAGTTACACCCAAATAAGATTTATGAATTTGGCCAAATATGAATGATGGATGCTCAGCACTTCACAGAAGCAGGCAGTGACACACAAAGCAATCAACATACGCTACATACCTAATCTAACTCTTTCTTTTTTGCAAAAATATTTTTGCACATTTTTTTCTCCTCGTATCTTCTTTCTCTGTGGTATGGCT
Organism: Terrapene triunguis; assembly: GCF_002925995.2. NCBI lineage: Eukaryota > Metazoa > Chordata > Testudines > Emydidae > Terrapene > Terrapene triunguis. Next base: position 4,264 of record NW_020680956.1, read on the forward strand.
GGGAAAGCTAGAATTGCTCTGGAACAAGTGTGGTTGACCATTTCATGGTTCATCTGGGAGCCCTCAAGAGAGATCTTGCTGTAAGGTAGACAAGTGTATTCTTTCACATCTTGTTTACATATCAAAAACCTCCTTAAAATTGAGCTTCTTTGTGTTTGTTTGCTTCTCCCTGTAACCTGATCTAGGGTGTGTTAATAATATTGATTTAATTTATTTTTAAATAATTTTAATTACTAATATTAATAATATTTAATTATTAATTTTAATTAGTATGGGTTTTAAGCTCGCCAATCTCTTTGATGAGAAGATAAATATTCTTGTCCCGAATCAGGCTCCACAGAATTTACAAAGGACCTATGGGGGTATTACAGGAAGCTCACACAGGGACAGATATAGTCATATTGACTTTTTATTAAAATCAATGAAATAATAAGTAAACGATAAAATAGTCAGAGTTACAAAGTTACAATTGCATTGCTGTTATTCAAGAGATACAGATGATAATACAATATTATGTGCTGCAAAACTTTGGTTAATATGCTCCCACCCTGTCTTGATAACCTGATGTTGAAAGACACAGGACCTCACCTCTGGCCATTCCTGTTTCTCACCTCTTGCAGAGGTGTGCAGAGTAAACTAATGCAAAGAGCTGTCAAAGCTAACTTGGACTTTACTTATCCAACTTAAATTTAAAATTAAAACCTAATAAATAAAACTAAGAACAAAAGTTTGGGCAAACAAAGCTTAGCCTAGTCCCCTTGGAACTTAAAGTTTGAAAAGAAAATAAGTACGGCCTACTCATAGTTAATAGCCGTCATGGATGGATAGCATTGATAGTTAGTTGAAGATGAAGATAGCGAGGTGGGTCACCTCTTTCACAGGGCACAAGTGCCGGAAATCCTTCCTCTTATGCTCAAATTTCATTCCTCATCCACAGAAATGTTAGGGTACACTTACCCCATAGACTAGTACGTTTGTGGGTATTAATTACATGAATGTACACACATACGTTTCCTTGTGATGTACGTATTAAGTCTGTGGGTACAACTCTGATAAACCCCCTATGCCATTCTTCATTATCTATTGGTCTAGGTCAGGGGTCTCAAATATGCAAATTAGTCACCATCAACTCAGTTTTGAATAGAGACTGGGAATGGCTGAGCCATTACACACATTGAATCTATTTCCCCATGTTAAGTATCCTCACACCTTGTTGCCAAAGTGTCTGAAATGGGCTATCTTGATTATCACTTCAAAAGTTTTTTTTCTCCTGCTGATTATAGCTCATCTTAGTTAATTAGCCTCTTACAGTGGGTAGGACAACCCCCACCTTTTCATGCTCTCTGTATGTATATATATCTCCTTACTATATGTTCCATTCTATTCATCCGATGAAGGAAGCTGTAGCCCATGAAAGCTTATGCTCAAATAAATTTGTTAGTCTCTAAGGTGCCACAAGTACATCTGTTCTTTTAGTAAAAAATACAGCAGCCTCACTAGAAGCTGATGCTGCATCACTGACCACCAAGTTCAATGAATGAGAACTGCATGGGACAAAAAAAGCTTGAGGGTTTAACTCTCGGATCCGTATCTGCACTCCTCTGTTCTTTCCTCTCATGTTGCCCCCATTATCGTAGCCCTGACCTCTCATGTCAGCTATCACAATTCCCGTATCTTCCAGCTTTTTAAGTAGCATATTTGTCATACCAGCTCCTGTAGTATCATCAATGTCAATAAATTGCAGGGACATTTTCACTAGGTTCTCTTGTTGTTATAACACGCACCATTAAAGTCATTTGTTCTGTATGGCTGATGTCAGGCTCGCAGTCCAGAATAACAGAGTAATATCTTGCTGACTTCAGATCTGCCACAATCTTCTGTTTGACTTTTGTTGCCAGAAACTGTATGATCTCATTTTCAATTGTTTTTCCAAGGTTGTGGGGTGTGTACATTTCTTGCGTGGTGACTCTTCTTAAATGCTCCTGGAGTACAGCATCAAACTCAGCCATCAGCGCCACAATTTTAAGGAAGTTTCCATTGTTTGGCACATGTGGCTGATCTGAAGTGCCACGCGGTGCTAGGTTTTGGGTAGCAAGCACTCTCAAAATGGCAATGAGCCTTTTCAGAACATTTTGCCAGTAAAGAGACTGATGCAATCTTCTCTTGATGCTGATCATCTATGGTGGCCTTTAACCTTAGTCTCATCTCAAGTTCTTTCCACCTATGAAATGCTCTCTGGTGATTTGCTGCCTTCTCACGGCATGCCAGAAAGAAATGGGAGAAAAGAGAAGATGAGACAAGAGGGAAGGAGG
>NW_020680957.1:0-1407 GCF_002925995.2 Terrapene triunguis
CCCCATCTCCCCCCGCCCCGTCATCCCCCCGCTCCCCCCTCACCTCTGCTCCTTGCGCCGGCGCTTCTCCTCCTCATGCAGCACCTTCTTCAGCTGCAGGAAAAGCTGATGCTTCTCCTCCTGCAAGGCCTGCAGCCTCTCCCCCAGCTTAGAGATCTGGGGGGGAGGGAGGAAGTGGGGCAGCGTGAGATGGGGGGCTGGGATCCAGGGGAGCCCCTCCCCAAGGACCTGGAGACCCATTGCTGGGGGGGCTGGGATACAGGGGAGCCCCTCCCCGAGGGCAGGGCCCGGAGACCCATGGCTGGAGGGGGCTGGGATCCGGGGGAGCCCCTCCCCAAGGACAGGGCCTGGAGACCCATTGCTAGGGGGGCTGGGATCCGGGGGAGCCCCTCCCGAAGTCAAGGCCTGGAGACTCAGCAGGGCCAGAGGACCCCTGACACGGGGGGCGGGGTGTGTGCTGTGAACTGGGGCATCACCGATGTCGGACTGCGAACCGGGGGAGCCCGGACCCCCCTACCCTGCCCAGCTCACAACCCCCCCCCCCAGGAGGGGCGGGGGGAGCGGGTGGGGGATCCGGCACCTCTCCCGCTCACCTGCTCTCTGGTCTCCTCCAGGGACATGCGCTCCTCCATCTCCTTCTTCCGGCGCCGCTCCTGCTCCTCCTTCATCTTCTGCTCCATCATCTTGTCCACCTCCTCCTCCTCTGCGGGGACACAGCCGGGGTCAGGCCGGCCGCCCCCCGCCCCCGGCCGCCGCGGGGAAATGCTCCCAGCTGAGGACGGCCAACTCGTCACAGCCCGGCCCGCCCCCGGGGTAAAAAAAACAAACAAGAGCCGGGGGGGGATCGGATCCGCAGCCCCCGCCCCCCACAGACACACACCGTGAGGGGCCGCGAAACGGGGGGGGGGGGTTCGCCCTTGAACGGGGCAAATTCAGGCTAGAAAGCAGCAGAAAGACGCGTCGGGGGGTGTGTGTGGGGTGGGTGGGGGGCTAGGTGCTGCAGCAGCCACCCCATAGAGGTTGTGGGGGGGCATCGCAAGGGGAACCTTGTTAATTTTGAGAGCCAAGTGGAGAAACTAACGAGGATGAGCAAACCAGAAATTGAATTCGAGCCGAACCATGGGCCTCCCCTTCTTCCTGTCCCGGCCGAGAGTGGGGTTTGGTCCCCCCTTTTCGTCACCCGCGGCCCCAGGTAGGCGGGGGCCCCTTTGCAAAGGGGCGACCGAGCCCGCGGCCCCCACGGACCGTGGGGCGCAAACGCGCCTCTTCCGAAGCAAAGCCGGCGAAGACCACTTTGTGGCCAATGTCTCCCTGTGTCTGTGTGTGTGTGGGGGGGTCCCGTGTGGGGAGAGGGGATTGGCGGGTCCCTGGGGCAGCACAGGGGGGAGGGGGTCCCGGGTGGGGGGG
>NW_020680958.1:0-2712 GCF_002925995.2 Terrapene triunguis
AGTCTTTGGAAGGACATCCTGGCTCTCTTCTTCTGTCCCCATTAAGGACAGTGGTTGCTGCTCCAGCCGGGTCTTTCTCTGTCTCTGTCTCTTCCCCCCCCCCGCCCCCCCCCGCCCCCCCTCCTACCCCCCCCCTGTCCTCTGACTTCCACTAGGTGTGTTCTTTATCTCCCAGAGTCCTCCAGGCAGACTCACAAGGTGACCTGTTGGCTTGCGTGGCTGACAGCCTTCACTGAAGGGTGTGACTTGACGCGCTTAGGTCTTGCCGAACGAGTTATGTGACTCTTGTCACTCAGGCTGATGCACTAAACTGTCCAGTCATGGAGTTAATAACTAGCTCATCTTGCCACACGAGCCAGTTGTGAACATTGAAACTGCAACTTAAGTGCTGCAGGCTGATTTGAGAGTTATGGCTCCTGCTTTGGAAACGGAGAGCTGCTTTCTCTGCATGTCTAACTACAGACCTGGTCAGCTGCCCTCAACGTATCTGGCAACATGGGGGATGTGATGTTGATTAGCTGCTTCTCCAGTGATCTTTCTACCCCTCTCTCTCTCTCAGGCCTACGGACAATTGGAGTGATCACCAAACTAGACCTGATGGATGAGGGCACCGATGCCAGAGACATCCTGGAGAACAAACTGCTTCCTTTAAGAAGAGGTAGAATGCCACCGTCCTTATGCAATCAGCATTCTGCTGAGATCCCCACGCCCTCCTCTCTTTCACGATCTATAGAAGATAGGGAAATCCCAGAGCTCTTCTGCATTGCAGCAGCTGTGATGGTACCTGCCAGCAGGGGGCGTGCTCTGCAGGAAACCCTGGTTACCTGCTTGGAGAGATTCCCCTTTGTGCAAGCTGTATAAAGTTCCACTTTTGTAACTGTATCAGTAACCCCAGGGTCCCTTGCAGGGAGCACAGGTGTTCAAGGCCAGTGCGCCAGCTGTGTCTCTCTCTAGAAAGAGCTAGCATGTGGAATTGTCCCGTTGCAGGCTACATCGGCGTCGTTAACCGGAGCCAGAAGGATATAGAAGGCAAGAAGGACATCAGAGCAGCGCTGGCCGCAGAGCGGAAGTTCTTCCTTTCTCACCCGGCCTACAGGCACATGGCAGATCGAATGGGCACACCTCACTTACAGAAAGTCCTCAACCAGGTAGGCCATCCTGAGGTTAATGTCGGTGCATAGGCCCTACTAACTCGCTTAGGTGGAGGGTCAGTTAACTAACAGCTCTGAGTTGTAGTGGGGAGCGCATTGTCAAGTGATTAGAACAGGGGATAAGAAGTTAGATTGGATCTGTGGCCAACCCACATAAAACATCATGTGTGATCTTGGGTAAGTCTGCTCTTGGGCCAGCCTGGGTTTCCCCATCTGCAGAATAACTAATGACAGTCCCACTTATCTGAACACCTGTGCATTCTAGTGTGAATTCTAAGCAATGCTGAAGATGCTTGTAGCCAACAGAATGGAGGGGAAATCTCTTCTACTTGGCTTACGTGGTGCAATTGGCCACCACCGTGCGGTCAGTTTCGTTATTTTCCCCATATAGTCAGCTCCCCTTGTTCGTGTGGGTCTTTCACAAAGCAAGAGAAGGCAAAATGCATTAAAACTGGAAAATCTGACTTGTAAAGCTGTAGAATTGGGTTGGTTCGAGGCCTGAGACTGCTCTAAAATCTTTGAAACTGACTATTGTCTCTTTAAATGAACAGTAGCAGACCTGGACTAGAACTTATTTCTGATCTTAATAGAGTGGCCAGTTCAGTGAAAGCATTCAAACCTGATCCCTAGACAAGCATTTCCTCAAGTCTCCTATTGTGCAGTGTTGGCTCTGGCTTGCCTGTCCATTCTTGACATAGCTTGTAGTGAGGGGCAGCTCACGCAGGTAGGGGGACCAGCAGCGCTGACCACTTCTCCCATCCTCTCGTAGCAACTGACCAACCACATCCGTGATACCCTGCCCTCACTGCGCAGCAAGCTGCAGAGCCAGCTGCTCTCCCTGGAGAAGGAAGTGGAGGAATACAAGAACTTCCGCCCCGACGACCCCACACGGAAAACCAAAGCCTTGCTACAGTACGTTGCTCCAGTCCCCTCTTCCATAGACAGGCGCTGGATTTCGGCCAACCTCGCTAAGGAGAGTGGGAGAGAGTCTAGCCTGAAATTGACACTTACTGGTTTTAACATAGGTCCATATTTAACTTGCTCTTTGCTTGAAGCGCATGAATCCCAGCTGGTTGCTGATCCCAAGGAAATACACAGTGCCTAGCACCTGGCATTAGAAATTGGCATTGTGGGGGCAGGATGTGCCAGCTTTCACGGGTGATGCCATTCAGAGTTGGCATGGACACAAGAGACTAAATACCCTGCAACGCTAGTCTGATGGGAACATTGGGAGGGATCATTAAATCTGTAGCTACGATGCCTGGCAGACAAGCTCTGCAGACAAATAACTGGCATTGGCTTGTATTTGTTGTGCCTACAAGGATCTCCTGCATAACCAAATTGATTAAAGCCTTGTATAAAAGCAGAGAACAAGCATGTACATTCTTAAGCTCTAAAAGAAGGTGAATGACCATTGTTTTGGTTTCCCTAATTGTAGCGAAAGGGAGATGAAATTCTTTCCCCATAGGATTCATGGAAGTAGAAGGTATCAGAGGGGTAGCCGTGTTAGTCTGAATCTGTAAAAAGCAACAGAGGGTCCTGTGGCACCTTTAAGACTAAC
>NW_020680959.1:0-260 GCF_002925995.2 Terrapene triunguis
AAAACTTTAAACTTCTTGCTTAAACAACCCTTTCAGCGGACAGGGGGCTGCAGACGGGAGTTTGACAGAGGGAGGCTTACGATGGTTAGGAAGACCCGCAACACCTGTGCCAGCACTGCTTCTGTCTCCTCCACCTGCGCCTGTAGCCAGACAGAGCGCCTGAGCATGGATGCTTCTACCCAGATCCTGGTGTGGTTTTGCAGAGACTGTAACTTGCAATTTCCACTTACTGATATCCAGGCTGGGGGGACCATCCAATG
>NW_020680959.1:360-1622 GCF_002925995.2 Terrapene triunguis
CAGGCAGCAGGTGGGAGAGCTACAGGAGGAGGTGGCTAGGTTGAGGAGCATCCGAATCCACGAGCAATTCCTGGACAGTGTCCATGTGGAGACAGCTGAGGTAGCTGTCCCAGGACACAGGACTGCTGATACACCACTGGTGGAGGAGGAGATGGCTCAGGGTGGACACTGGCAGCTGGTTACTTCTGGCAGCAGGCAGTGCTCCACCCCTGCTCCGAACCCTCCCGCTGTGGTAATAGGTAACCGTTATGCTCTTCTTGATACAGGAAAGAAGGCATCACCCCCTACAGTAAAGGAGGAGAAGCCTCGTACCCCTAAGGCTGGGAGGTCTGCTGCCACCACTGCGAATAGGAAACGTAGGGTAGTGGTGGTCGGAGACTCTCTGCTGAGGGGGACGGAGGCGCCCATCTGTCGCCCTGACATTTCATCTCGGGAGGTATGCTGCCTGCCGGGAGCCCGTATCCGAGACGTTACGGAGGCATTGTCGAGGATTATCCAGCCCTCTGACTACTACCCCATGCTACTCATCCATGTGGGCACAAATGATACTGCGCGGTGTGACACTGAGCGGATCAAGAGTGACTACAGGGCTCTGGGAGTACGGGTGAAGGAGTTTGGAGCGCAGGTGGTATTCTCTTCGATTCTTCCTGTCAAAGGTAGGGGCCCGGGCAGAGACAGATGCATCATGGAGGTGAATGCCTGGCTGCGAAGATGGTGTCGCCAGGAGGGCTTTGGCTTCCTAGACCACGGGATGCTATTTGAGGAAGGACTGCTAGGCAGAGATGGTGTTCACCTTTCGAGGAGGGGAAAGACCCTATTTGGACACAGACTGGCTAACCTAGTGAGGAGGGCTTTAAACTAGGTTCGACGGGGACAGGTGAGCAAAGCCCGCAGGTAAGTGGGGAACATGGAGACCTGGGAGATGGGTCGGAAACGAGAGGGAGGGTGGGCTATATTGGCAGAGAGAAAGGAGGGTCAGGACAAAACCGGGAGGAAAGATCAAACCAGTATCTTAGATGCCTATATACAAATGCGAGAAGTATGGGTAATAAGCAGGAAGAACTGGAAGTGCTAATAAATAAATACAACTATGACATTGTTGGCATCACTGAAACTTGGTGGGATAATACACATGATTGGAATGTTGGTGTGGATGGATACAGCTTGCTCAGGAAGGATAGACAGGGGAAAAAGGGAGGAGGTGTTGCCTTATATATTAAAAATGTACACACTTGGACTGAGGTAGAGATGGACATAGGAGA
>NW_020680960.1:0-2728 GCF_002925995.2 Terrapene triunguis
CGGCAAAGAAGCCAGAGCCGGCCCTGCTGATTAAAAATAAAACTTTAGTATAAAACTTTTATAACAGCATTTATACTCACTGGAATCCAATGGTTTCCAACAGGTCTGCACTACATCTTACTAGAACAGAACATCACCATGCTGTTCACAATCACACAGACCACCTCCTCTTCTACTCACAATTAGGAATGTAAAATATTCTACGGTTAACCAATAAATATTAGTCTTACTGTTAATATATTGTGGTTAACCTTTAAAACAGATTGGTAAAATAATTTAATGACATTTCACATCCCTACTTCTGCTGTCATTCCTTCAAGTTGGCTGCGCTCCCTGCCCCCATGTCCAAGCACACTGTGTGCATTAACAAATCCGCCTCTTCCCTATCTGCATCCCACTCCCCAGCAGCAGCCAGAGCAGGACAAACCAAACTGCCCTTGCATGGTGATGGTTCGGGAGCCCCGAACAGCTGGGTGCCTCGCTCTCCGCTAGGATCCAGTACAGGGACCCCAGCCAGGCACATCCCCTCCCCCACAGACACAGGCCCCCTGCCTGAGGAGCAGCTACTGCCCCCCGCTGCCCCGACCCCCCCGTGAGACTCCGCCAAGCCCCTGGACACCATCCAGACTCCTCCCATATGGGCAGCTGCTCAGAACCCAGGCCTCTGCTGGCTGCTGCCACCGAATGTGACGGGCTGAGGGGGCGGGTGGTGCTGGGCACTCGCCACCTCCTGGCCCAGGGTGCGGCCAGGGAGCTGGGCAGCAAGGGGTATGTGACCAGAACTATCCAAAGTCCCACGACGCACTGAGGGAGACTGGGTTATATGACAGTGGAGACTGATGTCACCATGACACCTCCTGGTCACGACAGGTTCTCCCTGCCACCATAACACTCCTGGATCACGGGATGGTCTCTCCCTTTCCCCACCCCCTGTCACCAGGACAGTGCGCAGGAGGGGGTGGTGACAGGGTACCAACTAGGGATGTAAAATGTTAAACGGTTAACCGATACAATTTTAATAGTTTAAACAGGTACTTTTTTAAATGATATTTACATCCCTACTTGCAATCACGTAACGTCAGTGGGAAAATGACAGGAATTTTTTGTATGCAAAAGCAACAATAAGAAGGTATTTAAATATTTATGTTTACTATAGTTTAATAGCTAGAAACAAGAAGAGTCAATGCCACATGACAAGCCAGATCTCCACGTTCCAGTAAGTGCTCTGCAGACAACCACCACTCATTTGCTATGTAAGAAAATAGTTTATAGTATGCAGAACTATTGCCATCTTTTGCCAAATTTGGCAACTAAAAATTGTTCTAAACCATAAATTAGAAATGGAAGTTCTCAACTTACCTTAGTGTTCATACAAGATCTTCCTCGCTTATATTCTTTATGACTTACTCTTTTATCAAGCTTGTTCCACAAAGCTTTGGCCTTCCAGCTGGTTACCTTTGACTTCAATTTAGTATAGAAATTTCTGTAGTCCAATGGATCTAGTTCAAGTTGACGGGTGAGGATATTAAAGGCCTGAATGGTACCTTTGCATGTTGATGCTTGTACAAAGTTTTCAAATATCTGGCCACCGTGGCTGTGCTTTTCATCATCGTTTTCCCCCATGTTCTGAGCAGTGTGTGTAGAAAGCACTAAACTTGAACTGTGGTGCTCTGATACAGGTGACAGACACTATCAAGTACTTCCAAGAATATTATACCTAGAAAAGAAAGTCAAATTAACATATTTTCAACATAATGAAGATCAAAAACCTACAAATCATATTTAAAACCAGCTAGATACAAGCATGCAGAAAGGAAAGGCTCTCTAAATGAGACAAAGTGCAGAATAAAGTTAGTAATGGCATGAAATATACCAACTGCAGAAATTATAAATAAAATTATGCCACCTCTGCAATGAGGATGTTGCGACGGCCAAGACTATAACAGGGTTCAAAAAAGAACTAGATACATTCATGGAGGAGAGGTCCATTAATAGCTACTCGCCAGGATGGGCAGGAATGCAAAACCATGCTCTGAAGCGTCCCTAGCCTCTGTTTGCCAGAAGCTGGGAATGGGCAACAGGGGATGGATCATTTGATTATTACCTGTTCTGTTATTCCCTCTGAAACACATGGCATTAGCCGCTGTCAGAAGACAGGATACTTGGCAAGATGGACCATTGGTCTGATCCAGTATGGCCGTTCTTATGTCCTTAATGCTAGGCATCAGTTTATTTCATAATGACCATTATGAACATCCTTAAACACTCAAATTTCAAGTTTCAAGGACAACTCAGGTTTCAGAGTAGCAGCCGTGTTAGTCTGTATCCGCAAAACGAACAGGAGTACTTTTGGCACCTTAGAGACTAACAAATTTATTTGAGCATAAGCTTTTGTGGGCTACAGCCCACTTCTTCGGATACATCTCTAGTTAGTCTCTAAGGTGTGTGACAGACCCAGACCAGTGGGGTACAGGAGTCTGGTAGAGGGCAAATATACTGGTCACTGGATGAGTAGTTTTCTGTTCCCTGAGTGACCAGAGCAGGGGCTGTACTAGAGTAATCAGGAACCTGCTAGAACCAGTTAAGGCAGGCAGGCTAATTAGGACACCTGGACCCAATTAAGAAGAAGCATCTAGAATCAATTAAGGCAGGCTAATCAGGGCAACTGGGTTTTAGAAAGAAGCTCACTTCAGTTTGTGGTGCGAGTGTGAGGAGCTGGGAGCAAGAG
>NW_020680961.1:0-12523 GCF_002925995.2 Terrapene triunguis
GTTGAAGTCCCATTGGAGAGCGATAGGTTGAATGGGGGGACAGATTCTGAGGAGACCCAAGACTGGGTTAATCTTTTGTGGGCCCCTGGCACCTGGACAGTTTGCCCTCCTCCTAGATAGCTTGGAAACGGGCTCGATCTTGCTGGGGAAGCTTGTCTGTAAAGTCCTCCAATTTACCGTAATTGAGAAAGTGTCATTTGGCCAATAAGGCCTGGTAGTTGGAAATCCAAAATTGGAGACTGGCTGACGAGCGCCCCAGAAGGTCCAGCTGCTTACCCTCCTTGTCTGCCAGGGTGCATCACTGCTTGTATCATGAGGGAATGGGGTGGAGGATGAGAGAACAGAAACTCAGACCCCTTAGCCAGTACATGGTACCCCCTTTTCTGCCCGCCAAACAGTTCAAGCTGGCTGAAGAATGGCATCATTGATCGGTAGAACAACCCTGATCGGTACTGAGGCCTGAAGCGTATCAAGAAGCTACCACTGTTTTTCCTGTCCTTCCTCCAGCGGATGATTATGGAGCCTCTCAGCCACCCGGAGGTCTTGGATATGATGAAAACGATCTGGAGACAAGGGTTGAGCTGAGGACACAGCTGTGTCTAGAGAAGATGATAGGAATTACTTCTGTTCCGGCAGCACTGTTAGAGCCGAATTGAATGACTCATCTTGCAAAACTGGTTCCAAATACCCAAAACGGGGAGAGGGGTGAATCCTGTCTTGCTGAATGGGGAGGCTCCGAAGGTAGATATTGCAGCCAAGACCCCCCTGTGCGGCCCACAAGACGGATCCATTGGATGCTGTGGAGGGCCCCAGGCAATGGGATAACAGTGGTTTCTCATTGGGGAAAAAGAAGGGACTCTCACAAAGTTGGCGGTCCCTTGGATATTCATAGCAGCGGTAGAGGATTGGCAGCCCCTGTGCTCCATCCGAATCCTCCAATGAGAACTCAGAGCCCGGTTCAAGTGGCGGTACCATCGGAACCGGGGGAGACTGTCTGAACCGTAGGGGAGTGGGTGGAAGCGTGACTCGACCGAGGGAAGTCCAGAGTTGAAGATCATACCCCCGCTAGGCACCGACTGTGCAGGAAGACATGGAGACCTCACTTCCCCCAGAGCAAAGAGTTAATCGGGTCCGGGTGCCGTCTCCAACCTCCCCGGTGTTAGCGGCACATGTGCCGCAGCCGGAACCAGAGTTGGAGCAGAGGGCTGGTTCGGAACCGACGGTTCTCTTGACTTAGGGGGTGCGTGGCTCGATGGTTGGCACTGGTGGATCTGGCAGTTCTGTGTGACTTCTTGTGCTTGTGAGCCTTGGTAAGCGCCAGTTCTCGGTGGCTGGAACTGGTGGAAGACGCATGGGCCTTCTTGGGCCTGGAGGAAGACTTACTGCCATCCTTAAGTGCATGCATCCTTGGCTCCCGACTAGGCCCTGGCACGGGGTCCATAGTACTGGTACCGGCGGAACCGGACATGATCTCCACCGTTGGAGGTGCGCTTCTGGGTTTTTCAGGCTGATGTATGCGGGGTGGTTTCCCAGCCTGGATCCGACTGCGGCCTCATGGTGCTTTTCGAGCTGAAGAGCCCGGCCTTCTCACGTATGGGAAGGATGGGCCGATGCTGCACCTGGATGAAATGTGAGCTTCTCCCAGGCAGGAGAGGCAGCGTTGGTGCTCATCACTGACTGAGAATGAACACGGGCAGGAGGCGCAGATCTTCCACCCCGGCATCTCTGGCATAAACCAGTACCCAGGCGTGGGTGCTGGATTGGGATGGGGTGGGGACCGGTGAAAACAGAGCTCTACAGTCTCTTAGCTCCTAAAACTACCACTAAACACTAAAACTAGAGTAAAACCAACACAAACCTGAATAAAACGAACTCTGTACAATTCTAAAGTGTGGGGGGGTTTGTTTAAGTGCGTGAGAGACAAGAGGACACTAGCAGATCCGACTCGGACCATGTGGCGGTGAGGAGGAACTGAAGGTGCGGTCGGTCCACTCTGCCTGTTAACGCCTCGGACAAAACCATAACGCGAAGCCAGGGCGCATGCGCGGACCAGCAAACGCTCCTACTTTCAAATGCTCCAGCTCCGGGCACATGGCGTAAACCCTCCATGGAATACAACAGGGACCATCACTCGAAGAAGAACAAAGGGCTAAGGAGGGGCCAGGTGGGGGTTGTTGGGGTGGGCTGCTGACAGCTGGGGACACACTCCCCTGAATTGGGACTAGAGAAGGGTCAGAGGGCTGTAGGCTCAGGGCTCACCACGATGGACCAGGCTGTAACTCTCTCTACGCTGCGTTCCAGACATCTAATAAACCCATTTGAAAAACCAGTCGGAGAACACTTCCATCTCCCTGGACACTCAATAGCAGACTTAAAAGTGGCCATTCTTCAACAAAAAAACGTCAAAAACAGACTCCAACGAGAAACTGCAGAACTGGAATTAATTTGCAAACTGGGCACCTTCAAATTAGGTCTGAATAAAGACTGGGAGTGGCTGGGTCATTACAAAAACTAATTTCCCCCTACTGTTACTCACACCTTCTTGTCAACTGTTTGAAATGGGCCACCCTGATTACCACTACAAAAGTGATTTTTCCTCCTGTTGATAATTGCCTCTTCCATTTAATTGAATTGGCTCGTTAGCACTGACCCCCCCACTTGGTAAGGCAACTCCCATCTTTTCATGTGCTGTGTATTTATACCTGCTACTGTATTTCCCACTCCATGCCTCTGGATGAAGTGGGTTTTAGCCCACAAAAGCTTATGCCCAAATAAATTTGTTAGTCTCTAAGGTGCCACAAGGACTCCGCGTTGTTTTTGCTGATACAGACTAACACGGCTGCTACTCTGAAACCTGAGACCAGGCAGAGACGCCCTGACAGTGTCTCCCCCGGGCTGGCTTCAGAAACTGCCTCTTTCCCGGCTCCATCTCCCTGCTGGGGCTGCTCCTCTCTCGGGATTAGAGGAAGATCAGCACCTGAAGCTGCAGGGAGGGGAGTGAGAGGAGGAAGGCAACAGATGTAAAGCCAGGGGGTCAAGCTGCACACTGACCCCTCTCTCCTCTCCCTGGCCTGGGAGAAGAGATGGGAAGGGGATACTGGAGAAGAACCTCTCCAGGCCAGAGGCAGCCCTCTGAACTGACTATTTCAAAGGCATGTGGATGTGTGTGGAAGCGCCAGGGTCAGCGCTAAGGACCTTTGCTTTGTGTGTAGGTTCCTTTGTTCATCGGCGTGGGTGTGAACTCAGCACCAAGGCTGGCATCAGGATTGTTCGTCTGACCTCTGCTTGGGATCTCCTTCGTATTTCGTGTTTGTATTTTTATGTTTAGAGGCTGGGGGCGGGCGGTGTCATGGTCAATGCTGTGTGACAAATCTCTGTCCTTGTCTCTGGGGGTCCCGCGTTTCCTGGCAGATTTCGCTAGCCTCAGAGGCTCACTGTGACCCTCCACGTAGCCCTTCTCTCTCTAGAGGCAAGGGTCACAGCCTACTGAGCCATTTTCATCATAAGCCAGCAAGGGAGGTGAGGAGAAGCAACCCTCCCTCGCACAGTCTCTGTTGTCTCCCAGTATCAGTGATTAATCAGGGAGGGGAGGGGGGAGCCTGGGCCCACCCTCTACTCCGGGCTCCAGCCCAGGGACCCTAAAATTAGCAGCTATGGAAGCTGACTTTTTGGAAATAGGACGTGTACAATTCCCTGGGCCACTTCCCCACAGCAGCCCCCACTTCCTCAAGATCCGCTTCACCCTTACCTCAGGGCCTCCTTCCTTGTGCCTGATATGGTTTGTACTCCTCAGTCTCGCCAACAATGCAGCTTCCTCCTACAGCTCTTGAAACGCCTCACTGACTAACTGGGAGGTTTTTAACTAGTTCCAGACAGCCCTTGATTGGCTTCAGGTGTCCCAATCAATCTAGCTATCTCCACTGCTTTCTAGAAGGATCTTAATTGGCCCCAGGTGTCTTGATTAACCTGGAGCAACTGCCATTTGGTTGCCATGGTACCAGGGATTTGTTTAGCCTGGGGCTAACATACCTGTTCCTCACTACTTTATTATAGCCATCTGGCCTTGCCCCGTCACAACTGGTTTGATTTGTAACGTGAGCGACAAGTTCGTGAAAATCTTTTCAAGGGATTTTTCTCTTCCTTGAAAGATAATCTCCGTGTGAAATCTCACCTGGTGTGTATGACTCTAGGGGTTCCCCTTCTTTTCTCTCCAGTTCAGAGGGCAGCGTGTCTGGAGAGGGAAAGGAGACGAGGTTTCAGGCTGGCATGTTTACAGAGACATCCCCACTCTTAGCTGACAGAACTATGTTTTAATTACGTGACAGAAAATGTTGGCGAGGGACAGGGCCGCGCCCAGGTCTTTAATCAAAGAATCTGACACTTTTTCTATTTTCGCTTTCGTTCCGGCATCTCACATCCACAGAAACGTCCATTAACCCTCCCACCTCCCCCCAGCAGATACGACGTGGGAGAGGGATTTCTCTCTTCCTCCAGACCCCCGTCGGTTTCGCTCATTCTCCGTGGGCATGTTTTCATAACCTAGACCCAGATCCTGCCAAGAGTTTTAGCATGAATGGACCTTTACGCCCTTTGGCTCATTTGACATGAATGGGCTTTGTGGAGACTTTGCAGGATCAGGGCCCTGAATGGCAAAGCTTTACCCAGGCCACGCCCCTCTATCCCTGCTCCACCCCCTTCCTCCTCTGCCCTGCCCTCAACGCCTCCACTCCCTGCCTACCCAGGAGCACCCCTTGAGCCTGCAGCTGCTGGGGAGGAGGCACAGAAGGCCCCTGTGTTGTAGGGATTCGCCTGGGTTTGCACCTTTGGCCCACCCGAGCTGCCACACACGGCCGGAGCACAAGGATGGGCTGGGTCCACATTTCAAAAGTGACCTGTAATTTAGGGTCTAAATTTTGGGAGTCAAACTTCAGGCCCCAGGGGCCTGGTTCTCCGAGGTGCTGCGTATCCCACTGGCTCAAGCTGCAGCGGTGGGTGAGTCACAGCTCTGGCGCACACGCCCTGCAGTTCAGTCGTTGGGAGAGAGAAACCGAGGCACTCACATTTTGCTATGTTTTTACCGTCACGATTTTACCAAAGCTCACAGAGTGAATCACCGTGAGACATCCTGGTGCCTGGGCCCCTGCTACATCTGCTGAGTTTCTCCACTTTCTGGTTTTTATTAAATCGGTTCACATTGTAATTATGAAGCGAATGGCCAGAGCCCATCTCCTCCCACGGTCTCAGAGACACACCCTCATTTCCCCTCCTAGATTCCTTCTTGGTACCTTTGAACTTCCTCAGAGTCTCCATTAGAGCAAAAATTTTCTGGGAGAAATGGCTGCGTCTCTCTGCCAGCTCCGGAGAAATCTCCACTGGCTGCTGGAACTTCCCCATCTCACATCTGGAGAGAGAACATTTCACGTGATTATATTTCGTTTCCAGACTCATTATCATTCCTTGCTGCTGGAAGTTGCTGCTCTATGGAGCCTGGAGTTAGAAATCCTCTCCTCCCAGCCTCCGAGCCGGTGCAGCACAGCCCAGGGCTGTGCAATCTTCCGCCATAGGCCCCATTAATATCCTTCCGACCTGGCCTGCAGAGAGCAGATCCGAGGATGAAAGAGGCCCGTCTTTCCCACGTACTAGATAATTCCAGACTCTTGTATAGAGGGGGAGGGAGGGAGAGCCACGTACCTGCTCAAGGTGCTTTTGGTGTCCTAGAGGGGGGAGAGAGAGAAAAACAATCTCAGTCCCTCATGCCACACACTGGGGTACGTGGGAAAGGGATTTTGCAGATAACGGGGAAAGAGGCACTGCCCTGGCCCCAGGGCCATGCATTGGCTGAGTTAATGTCATCTCAAACAGGAATGAGTCTGTAACTTGTCCAAGAGCAACAATAATTCACACGTCAGCAATGCACACACTGAGTTACGCTGTGAGCTGTGATGGCTGGACCCCAGTGCCCATACTGTCCTGTCCCTGTGTCGGGATCTGGGATGTATTTAACTCAGTCTCACCTGCAGCAATTCACTCGCTGGCTTCTGACACTTCCCCTCCAGCTCACGGATCAGCTCGCTGAGACGGGAAATCTCCTCAGAGAGTTGAGTGACGTTGTCATGCTGTAGCTTCACAATCTCCTCGTCTAGCTTTTCCAGTTGGGCCAGCAGGAGTCGCTCTTCTTCCTCCAGAAACGTCTTCAGTTGCTGAAACTCAGACACAATCTCCCGCCTCTCTTTTTCTGTCTGTATCTGTTTTTTTAAAAAAGGGGTGGGGGAAGGGACATATAGAGAACGTCTAGGGGCTTTCACAAGTGCTGAGCGTGCAGGAGAGAGAATTGCCTGACATCTGACACTTGACACAGTAGTTACTAGGGAGCGGATTTCCTAACACCTTCCTCTCTGTTCCTAATATCTCTCCATGGGATGTGTCCATGTCTGACAGGGGCAGGGCACTATGTCATCAGAGACCTGTCTCAATCGTGACCCAGAGCAGCAGGAGGCAGAGATGCCAGAGGAGAAAAAAGAATGAAACAATTGTTAAACAGTGCAAGAAATGCCTGTGGGCTCCGGCTGACGGCACGTTCTGGGATATAGTCTGTTCAGCTTGGAAGGAGAGTTAGGAAAGCCCCAAGAGCTAGAAATTAACTCATTCCTTGGAATGGGAGCTTCGCTTCTGTAGAATATGAGGTGGGCCTGATGCTGGGAGAGGCCTTCTGAGGCCCCCTGCACGTGTGCGGGTGCAGACATGACTCTAATCCCTGGTCACGGAACAACGCACACAAGAAGTCCTGAGTACTGGGTCCAGTTTTGGGCCCCACACTACAAGAAGGATGTGGAAAAATTGGAAAGAGTCCAGCGGAGGGCAACAAAAATGATGAGGGGGCTGGAGCACATGACTTATGAGGAGAGGCTGAGGGAACTGGGATTGTTTAGTCTGCAGAAGAGAAGAACGAGGGGGGATTTGATAGCTGCTTTCAACTATCTGAAGGGGGTTCCAAAGAGGATGGAGCTCGGCTGTTCTCAGTGGTGGCAGATGACAGAACAAGGAGTAATGGTCTCAAGTTGCAGTGGGGGAGGTTTAGGTTGGATATTAGGAAACACTATTTCACTAGGAGGGTGGTGAAGCACTGGAATGGGTTCCCTAGGGAGGTGGTGGAATCTCCTTCCTTAGAGGTTTTTAAGGTCAGGCTTGACAAAGCCCTGGCTGGGATGATTTAGTTGGGGTTGGTCCTGCTTTGAGCAGGGGGTTGGACTAGATGACCTCCTGAGGCCTCTTCCAACCCTGATATACTATGATTCCTCATTCCCCAAGGCCACAGAGGAATCTGCCTACAAAGAGATCTCCCTTCCCCAGCTCCTTGCAGGTTAATAACAACGGGGACCTACCCGATACTGCTGGCTTGTCCCCTCGCCAGTCACTTTAAATCCCTTCAGCTTTTCTTTCTCTTCCTTCAGAGTCTCCAAATGGGCCTGGAACGTCTCCTGTTGAAACAGAAATGCGTTGGTTGTTTATTTGTGTCTAGTGGGTGTTTTCCCACCCAAGACTCTGTAGATGACGGTCTGTCATGGAGTCCCCGGGTGATGTTCTGGAACTGCTCCCCACATTCTGGAGCCCAGTGAGCCAGACACCCCCATCTGCCCTCACTCCACATCCCCAGCCAGCTCCAAACTGAAACTCCCTCCAGCCCCTCCTTCTCTGGGTTTTGTCCCTTTCCCGGGCCAGGAGGTCACCTGACCTCTTTGTTTTCCCACACCTTTAGCATCCCCTTGCAACGGGGAAGGGCCCCGGCCATTAGTTGCCAGGAGACAGAGGGTCGGCCAGAAACTGAGGCACCCACACAGTATTCAGAGGAAACATTAAGAACAGCCCCACTTCATCACACTGCCAGCCCTTTCTGACATCAGGGACACGAAGGAAATGATTCCTCATGAATGAAGACTGGGAGTGTTTTATATTCAGGCAGCTGAGGATTACCAACCCCAGAAGCCACCAGGGTTAGAAATACCATCTGGGATGCTCAAAGGAGCCCAATTCCCATTGAATTTCAGCCCTGAACCCTGGGGGATTGGACGGGTTGGACAGAACTGGGCTAAGCACTTGGGCGGGTGATTTGTGTTAAGAACGGTTGCTTTATGAGATCCCAATCCCTTTCATTTGCAATGCCCTCTGGGTAGTGACCCCGCCGTTCCTAGCAAAGCTACCAGAAGCAATGGACTCTGGAAGATGCACAAGGCCGGGATTGTCCCCCACTCTGTTTTGTGCAGGGCCCAGTCCAGTGGAGGTCAGGTCTCATGATTGGTCTGCAGGAGCTGCCTGGATGATACAGACTGTGATACAAGTCCCCCTTCTTCCGTCTGAAGGCAGCACTCCCAGGTACACTGGCCTGCAGCACACGTGACCGAAACCTCACCGATCCTTCCACAGTTTCATTTGAGTTGCAAGTTCCCTTATTTCACCAGGGGGAAGTGATTTGAAAATGGCGCTCCAGCTTCCCAGAGAAACGTCGCCCACATCAGTCATCTGTCCTGCCTTCATTTCTGCCTCTCACGCCACATCCCTCTATGCCAGGGGCCGGCAACCTTTCAGAAGTGGTGTGCCGAGTCTTCATTTATTCACTCTAATGTAAGGTTTCGTGTGCCAGTAATACATGTTAACGTTTTTAGAAGGTCTCTTTCTACAAGTCTATAATATATAACTAAACTATTGTTGTATGTAAAGTAAAGAAAGGTTTTTAAATGTTTAAGAAGCTTCATTTAAAATTAAATTAAAATGCAGAGCCCCCGGACCGGTGGCCAGGACCCGGGCACTGTGAGTGCCACTGAAAATCAGCTCGCGTGCCGCCTTTGGCATGCGTGCCATAGATTTCTGCTCTATACATTTCTTTCCGTATCACTGTTCATTAGGGTGACCAGAGGTCCCGATTTTATAGGGACAGTCCCGATATTTGGGGCTTTGTCTTATATAGGCTCCTATTACCCCCCATCCCCTGTCCCGATTTTTCACACTTGCTGTCTGGGCACCCTACTGTTCATACAATGAAAGCTTTACAGAGCAGAAAGATGCCGGGGGGAGAAATCGAGTCTGATCAGCAAGTTGGGGTGAAATGAACCTGTCATTAAAATGCAGTTAGAATGAATTAAACGGGGCAGCGATCCCTTACCTTGTACTCCTGGGCAGCCTCCTGGATGGGAACCACCGTGTGAGCAGCGTGAGCCCAGAATGCATCACACATCACGCAGATGGGGGTTTGATCCTCTTCACAGAACAGTTTGAGAGGCTGCTGGTGCTCCCCACACACTCTCTCCCATCCTGCATCCTCAATTACCTGTAAACTCAACTGCTGGACAATTTCTAGGACATTCGCCAGCTGCCTGTTGGGTGTGAGGTTTCTCTGCTGAGCAGTTTCTCCGCACTGAGGACAGGAGACGTCTATATCCGACCCTTCCCAGCACTGGCTGATGCAGGCTCTGCAGAAACTGTGCCCGCAGTCTATAATCACCGGGTCTTTAAAATACTCCCAACAGATGGGGCAACTAGCTTCAGCCTGGAGACATCGTGCAGGGCTCTCTGCGTCCATGGCTCCTGTCTAGACAGCCCCAGTGGGTAAGTTTCACTTTCCTGAATTCAGAGGTGCACTCCACCTGCTACAGGAACTGGGTGTTTCCTTTCCTGGAACTGACTCATGCTGTTTGCTGCATTGGAACAAGCCCTCTGGTAACATTACCAGCCCCGGGGGCTTTTGTGATCAAAGTGCCAATAAAGCTCTGCCCCACCTGCAATCACCCTCTGTGCCGGTGTTGAGGGTCACTAGGACCTCTCGTGGGTGCCAGCAGCCACCGGTACTCATGGGCTTACCAGATCAGGTGTTTAAGGAGGGATATTTTGAAACTCACAGGCTGCATCCGATGAAGTGGGCTGTAGCCCACGAAAGCTAATGCTCAAATACATTTGTTAGTCTCTAAGGTGCCACAAGGACTCCTGTTCTTTTTACAGGCTAAAAACTCAGCTAAGCTGGAATCAGTGTTTCAGATATCTGATTCTCACTTACACCAGGGCTGCTCTGGCTCAGTGCGTTGCCAGCTCCCATGATTTCATCTCATGGAGTCTGACGATATTTGCTGTGTTTGTTAGACCCCCAGCTCCTGGAAGCATGTGATTAGGGGAGACTCTTGCCACTTCTTTCCAAGTATCCTTAACCCTAAACTCCTTCAGCAATCTGGGCCCTGGCTCTGTTCCAGGCACAAGCCATGTTTGCTGAGGTCAGAATTAAGGATTTGCTTTGCAGGGCGAGTGAGAGGAATACATTGAGTGCAGCGCATAGACCATGGTCTGTCAAAGGCACATATCTGGGCTGGGGCCGCGTCCCGCTGACAATGGTTTTAGGAGTGTGTCCATAAGAATAGCCACACTGGGTCAGACCAAAAGTCCATCTAGCCCAGTATCCTGTCTTCTGACCGTGGCCAATGCCAGGTGCCCCAGAGGGAATGAACGGAACAGGGAATCATCAAGTGATTCATCCCCTGTTGCCCATTCCCAGCTTCTGGCAAACAGAGGCTAGGGACACCATCCCTGTCCATCCTGGCTAATAGCCATTAACGGACCTATCCTCCATGAAGTTATCTAGTTCTTTTTTGAACCCTGTCATAGTCTTGACCTTCACAACATCCTCTGGCAAGGAGTTCCACAGACTCTGTAGCAGAGAATGGAGTAGGTATTCCCTTGAAATCCATATTTCTTTGCTTTTCAAAGTTGAGGCTGTAGTGAAAATCTACACTTGAGTAACCTAATCTGCCTTTCTGCTGGTTTTTTTTTATTTATTTATATGCATTACACAGGATTAAAATTTCACCCACTAATTCAGTATCCCAGATTTAGACTGGACAGGGGGGATGTGAAAAAACATAAATCTCTGCCAGGATCTTTGATCAGGGTTTTGGGGTACGAGAATGATCTAGATAATACATAGAATAATAATAAAACCTACTGCAAGTATGTTGGATTAAAAGTAATAATTAATACATTAATTGTTTTGGGGAAAATATGATCCGGTACAGACCCCGGATTTGGCTTGTATTATTAGAAAGAGATATGTCTCTCAGCGTGCTTGAGTTTGTGCTAAGTGAAGCAGGCCTGTTAGTTTGCAAGGTCTGTGCTAATTGTAAAACAACATTCAGAGACTAAGAGTTTGTCCTAAAAGTGGTAAGATAACAACATTACAAATGTTTTTCTGAATTCAGGAACAAGATTTGTTGTTCCTTCACTTTTACATTCCTATCTTGCTTGTTTTCTTTTCATATGTGACAAGTGGCATGTATGGATTCATTGGAGTCTGTCATGCCCCAGTGATTTGAGAATGGTTATGTTAAGTGAAATAGGGTGTGATTGTAAATGAATGTTTGAATGAGTAATAAAAGGTTGAAGTGCCAGCCTGATAATAATAACTACCGAGGAACGTTTGGCTGAAGAATGTGCAGGATGGAGATAACCAGAAGACCCCGTAGGGCAGGGGTCGGCAACCTTTCAGAAGTGGTGTGCCGAGTCTTCATTTACTCACTCTAATTTAAGGTTTCGCGTGACAGTAATACATTTTAACATTTTTAGAAGGTCTCTTTCTATAAGTCTACCGTGTTTCCCCGAAAATAAGACAGTGTCTTATATTAATTTTTGCTCCCAAAGATGCGCTAGGTCTTATTTTCAGGGGAGGTCTTATTTTTCCTGGAGCTTCGGGGCCTTATATTCCGGGGTGGCCTTATTATGGGGGAGGTCTTATTTTCGGGGGATGTCTTATATTACAGCGAGAGGCAAAACTGGAAGTAGGTCTTATTTTCGGGGGGATGTCTTATTTTCGGGGAAACGGTATAATATAGAACTAAACTATTGTTGTATGTAAAGTAAATAAGGTTTTTAAAATGTTTAAGAAGCTTCATTTAAAATTAAATTAAAATGCAGAGCCCCCCAGACTGGTGGCCAGGGCCCGGGCAGTGTGAGTGCCACTGAAAATCAGCTCGCGTGCTGCCTTTGGACAGGAGGGCCGAAGAACCGGATAACAACAAGCCGTCACTGCTGGGCCATCTGCATGATGGACTATCATTTCAAACGTGAGAACGGTGATTGATTATCACTTCAAACCTGAAAACAGCATGACGAAGCAAACCCTATGAATTTGGATGAGGATGAATTCCTATAAAGACGGACCCTAAAGACTGAGGACTGTGAGTCTGGTTCTGCGACCACCCTCCAGGAGCATCGGATGTGCATCTGATAAGACTCGGCTCCATCCTCCTGTCCAGGCTGCCTGGCACGAGCAACCTCCAGGCTGGTAACTATCACAGCCTTGCAGAACTCTGTGTATCTGAGTGAATGAATGAAATGTTATAGCTATAACCGATTGCTTATTGTAATTCTTTCTGTATTCACAATAAATGCAGCATATTGCCTTATCCCCTTTAATAAGATCCTGCTGGTTTTTATTTTCTTGGTACACCTCTACCCCGATATAATGCTGTCCTTAGGAGCCAAAAAATCT
>NW_020680962.1:0-1934 GCF_002925995.2 Terrapene triunguis
GGAGAATACACAGAGACACTCAGGAGCCAAGTTGCCAGCGGGTTTCTCTTAGGAACGGAGGATGCCGGCCAGCCGGGCTGTTAAAGGCTGGGAGAAGGACCTGGGGGAGGGGGAGCCGATCTCTGGAGAGAGGGGAGTATCCGGTAAGTTCGGTCTGGGCTCTAGTTCTGGTGTGGAGGTAACCCATTGTGTCCCATCATTCTACCTCCCGGCTGTTACTTGGAGCTCTGTGAGATCCCCTGACACCGGATTTCCCTCCGAACGTGGCTAAGGCCTGGGCGTTCAGGGTGCAGGGAGACAAGGTGGATCCGGGAAGCTGGGCTGGGCTGATCCTCTGGGAGCAGCGGGGCCGTGAATGCGGCGAGTGCCGGGTGGAGCAGGGGCTGGGTGCTCCAGGGGGATGCTCGTGGGAGGGGGAGGCTGCTGGTAACCTGCAGAGGGCCAGCAGGGAGGGGAGCGCTTGTGTTCCCCGGGCCAGGGGAGTCGGGGAGCAGAGCCCTGGCAGGCCCAGACAGGGGTTCCTCATGCTAAGGGCAGGTGGTGGCGAGGTGCCTCACGGCCCGGGGTACCCCGGGAGCATCAGACCCTTCCTCCATGTTATCCTCCCCACTCAACCCACCCTAGAGTGCCCCTTCCTCCCCCCTGCACTCGCCTGTCCTTCCCCCTGGGACCCCCATGGCCTCCTGCACCCCATATTCCCCGCCTCATCCCCTTGGGGCCCCCATTCCCTTCCCCCTCATATTCCCCTTGCCTGGGACCCCCCAATATTCCCCTCTCCATCCCCTGGAACCCCCATTCCCTCCCTCCCCCCCGGGACCCCCATTCCCTTCCCCCTCTGTATTCCCCCTACTCTCCATCCCTCTGGGACCCCCCACCCCACTCCCAGCACTCTGCCACTCCCCACCCCCTCCCCTCAGCAGTTCTCCCCCCAAGTCAGACCCCCCCCAACTCCCCCCCCACACACACACCCTGTCCTGGAGCCTGCAGCTCAGCCCAGGGTCCTGCATCGGGGGAGGGGATGGGGGGGAATTGAGGGGGTTGCTCCTCCCCCCAAAGTGTCCCACCAGCCAGCACTTGCCCTGCCAGTGCCTTGGTTCCTCACACCCAGCCCGCTCCAGCCACACAGCCCTGCCACTGCCGTGGGCCCCCGCGCCCCCCCGCTGGGATCCCCACCCCTCCCCCAGCCAGGCCCCCCCCCCCCCCCCCCCCCCCCCCCCCCCCCCCACCAGATTCCCACCTCTCTCCACACCACCACCACACACCACCCCTCCCCCGGGCAGCCACCCCCCACTCCGACCCCCCTCCCCCTGGCCAGCCACCCCCCTCTTCCCCTCCCCCTTTTCCAGACAGACTCCCCGATATGCACCATCCCAGCCCTACCCCTCCCCCAGCCAGCCACTCCCCACTCCAACCCACCCCCTCCTCTCCCCCGGCCAGCCACCCCCCACTTCCCCTCCCTTTTCCAGACAGACTCCCCGATATGCACCATCCCAGCCCCACCCCTCTTCCAGACAGACTCCCCACACACACACCATCCCGGCCCACCTGTCACCCCCCCAACCACCCCCCCAGACCTCACCACCACCCATTCCTCTCCCAACCGGCCTCCCCCCTCTCACTACCCATCCCCACCCCGCCCCTGCCCAGTCGCCCCCAGCCACCCTCCCCCAGCCAGTGCCCCCCCATCCTCCCCTTGCTACGGGATCCAGTACAAAGAGGATCTAATGCTCCACCCCCAGCAACAGGGTTTCTGGGGAAGGGCAGGGGACGGTTCCTCTCCCCAGCACCCAGCGGTGTGACCCCCTCACTGGGATTCCCCCATCTAGCACCCGGCTCTTCTGCCCCCCCCCCCCCCCCCCCCCCCCCCCCGCGGGCCTCCCCCCCCCCGGCACCCAGCTCCTCTGCCCCCCACCCTCATTGGGATCCCCCAATTC
>NW_020680963.1:0-720 GCF_002925995.2 Terrapene triunguis
GCCACCTCTCCTCTCGCTCATATTGGGCTTTTTTAAAATCAGTCATTGACTGCCTCCACGCATTCAGCTGTGCTCTGTCAGCGTGGGAGGCAGTCTGAAGTTCAGTAAACATTTCGTCACGTGTCCTTCGCTTCCTTCTTCGAATATTCACTAGCCTCTGCGAAGGAGTAAGATTTGCAGCTGGTGGAGAAGGGAGAGGTTGTTAAAAAAGATACATTTTAGAGAACAATGGGTAGACTCTTTCACGTTAGATTTTGCTGTTCACAACATCACACAGCACATGTGCTTTCGTTACAAGGTCGCATTTTTCCTCTTATATTGAGAGTCTCCTGGTTTGGTGTGAGACATCACTCACGCAGTGCCAGGACACAGATTTCAGCTTGCAGGCAGCCATGGTAAGACATATAGTCTTTGGGCTTTTTTAACCTTCTTAACATGTGGGGATGGTTCCAAACAGTTCTGCCCTCATTTCCCATACCAAGCACCCGTGCCATTTAAAATGGGTTTGCAATGTAAAAGGAGGGGCTGCGATTTCAGGTTTAACATGCAGCACAAACCCAACTAACTCCCCTCCCCCACACACCCAATTCTCTGGGATGGTCACTTCACCCCTCCCCCCCACCGCGTGGTTAACAGCGGGGAATATTTCTGTTCAGCAGACCAGGAAGGGGCACCTCTGAATGTCCCCTTAATAAAATTGCCCCATTTTAACCAGGTGAC
>NW_020680963.1:820-1153 GCF_002925995.2 Terrapene triunguis
TCACTTCAACCCTCCCCCCCCACCGCGTGGTTAACAGCGGGGTATATTTCTGTTCAGCAGAGCAGGAAGGGGCACCTCTGAATGTCCCCTTAATAAAATTGCCCCATTTTATCCAGGTGACCGTGAATGATATCACTCTCCTGAGGATAACAAAGAGAGATAAGGAATGGATGTTGTCTGCATGCCAGCAAACACCGGGACCATATGCTGCCATGCTTTGTTATGCAATGATTCCAGACTACGTGCTACTGGCCTGGCGTGGTAAAGTGTCCTACCATGGCGGACAGGATAAGGCAGCCCTCCCCAGAAACCTTTTGCAAAGGCTTTGGGAGT
>NW_020680964.1:0-2166 GCF_002925995.2 Terrapene triunguis
AGGACAGCTTCAGCTCAGCCCATGGGGAACGGCGGGATGATGGGACAGCAAGGACTTGGTGGGAAACCTCCAATTAACAGCGCCTCCTGCACGACAGCACCCCTAGCAGTACGCTGGGACTGCGAGGAGAAAGCACCCCCTGAGCCCCCTGCTCCACAGCACAGCGCTCCCTAGCACCACCCTGGGGCAGCAGGGACTGCGAAGGGAGAGTGCCCCCTGCTGAGCCCCCTGCTCCACAGCACAGCGCCCCCTAGCACCACCCTGGGGCAGCAGGGACTGTGAAGGGAGAGTGCCCCCCGCCCGCAGCCTGCAGGGCTGGGGTTCCGCACGGTGCCCTGGCTGAGCCAATCGAGCTGGCGTGCGGTACCCCGACGAGTGCGCGTGAACTCTTCCCCCGCACTCACTGGGGGCGCAGTCGTCAATGTCTGTCTCACAGTTGGTGCCTGTGTACCCCGGCCGGCAGGCGCAGCTGTACCCGCCGTGCAGGTTGGTGCAGGTGCCCCGGTTCCGGCAGGGGGTCCGGTCACACTCGTTCACATCCACGTGGCATCTCTGACCTGGCGGGGAGGGAAAGGGCACAGGTCAGAGCGGGCGGGGCAGGGAGGCCGTGGGGGAGGGGCAGGGCAGAGGGACGGTACCTTGCCAGCCTGGGGGGCAGCTGCAGGTGAAGCCCTCGTAGTCGGGCGTGTGGTCGCAGACCCCCCCATTCTCACAGGGGTTAGGGGAGCAGGGTGTCAGCACGTTCTCGCAGTTGCGGCCTGCAGGCAGAAAGGGGCGATGGTGAGAGCAGTTCCGACTCCCCCACCCAGAGTCAACATGAGGCCTCTGTCCTGGCCACAGGCCTTGCCCAACACAGGAACTGCCCTGCCATGAGTCCCAGAACCACGGCGACCTCCCCGCCCCCCACCACACACCCCAGAACCACAGGGACCCCCACCCACCACAGCACACCTCCCAGAACCATGGTGACCCCCATTCCCTCCAGAACCACAGGAATCCCCACCCCACTCAGAACTATGGGGACCCCCCCACCGTACCCCGCCACACCTCCCAGAACCACAGGCACCCCCCCACACTCCGCCTAGCCTGGCACGCCCCCGAACCACACAGACCCTCACTCTGCCTAGCCTAGCATCCCCCGAACCACAGGGATCTCTCACCTCCCAGAACCACAGGCACCCCCACACACACTCTCATTCCGCCTGGCCTGCCACCCGCCCGAACCACAGGAACCCCCCACCCCTCCAGCTCCCAGAAACAGGCCCTCCCCATTTGGCCCGGGCACCCTGTTCTCCCCACAATGGGCACAGCCCCACCTGTGTAGGGCAGGTCACAGAGGCAGGTGTAGCTGGCGATGGCGTCGATGCAGGTGCCCTGGTTGAGGCAGGGGCTGGAGATGCAGTCGTTGATGTTTGTCTGGCAGTAGGTCCCTGGGAGGGAGACAGAGGGTCAGTTGAGGGGAGGGAGAGGGGGACTGGAGGGGGAGGGGGGATGCGGGGGCACATACCCTGGAAGCCCTCCTTGCACTTGCAGCGGTAGCCGTTGACGTAGTCGGTGCAGGTGCCCCCGAACTGGCAGGGGTTGGACTCACACTCGTTCTTGTTCAGGTCGCAGTTGGTGCCAGCCCAGCCCGGCTCGCACTCGCATTTGTACCTGTGGGGGAGGGGGCGTCAGTGCAGGTCCTGCCCCATGGGGTCCCCACTCTGTGCCTCCAGGGCTCTCTGGGGAACTGGCACCACATAGCAAGCACTGGATGGGGCCGCTGGGTCCAGGGGCTCCCCCTGGCAGGGCGGACAAGTGCATCACTGCCCCCAGGATGGGCAGGGAAGGATGGGTGGGCGCAGTGCTGCCCACAGGGCACGCGGGGATAGGACAGGACAGGCAGGCGCAGTGCTGCCCCCAGGTGGGCAGGGCAGGGTGGGCGGGGGCAGGACAGGGCAGAAAAGGCAGGTGCAGCGATGCCCCCTGGGTGGGCAGGGCAGGCGGGCCAAGCGCTGCTCCCCAGGTTGAGCAGGGCAGGCGGGCGGAGCACTGGCCACAGAGTGGGCAGGGCAGGGTGGGTGGGTTGCAGGGGCGGGCGGGCGGCAGGGTGGGGCGGGGGAAGGCAGAGCAGGGTGGGGCGGGGGCAGGTCAGGCGGACACAGGCAGGGCGGGGTGGGGGGGCAG
>NW_020680965.1:0-1819 GCF_002925995.2 Terrapene triunguis
GGATCAAGCAGTAAGTGCTGTAAACATGTAAACATTTATTTAAAACAGAACGGTAATATTTATACTATTAACAATGTATATTTATAAAAGTGCTGTAAACTAGTAAAAAAATAATCAGGTACAAAACAGGAATATTTACAAAGGTAACAAATGGGTTTTGCATGATTTCTCTGTCTTAGGCTCTTCTCAATTTAGTCCCAAGTATTTTAAAAAAATTTCACAATGTCCGTTACTACATGATTCCCAGGCCCAAGACGCTCCACTCCAAAGTCCCAGTGCACCTACGCGAAAATCCGGTCAATGTGGCCGGGGATCGACGAGAAATCCTCGTAGGAGAACTCCTCGTAGGTCTCGTGGAGGTAGAGCTCAAGCCTGTTGATCAGGTTCCGGGGTAGGGCGATCTTAGTGGGCCCTCCGTGGTAGCAGACATGTCCCCTCCATGCCACAATCAGGTACTCGGGGATCATGGCCCGACATAGCATGGCGGCATACGGCCCCGGTTTCTGCATGCTTTCCCGCAGCATGCGTTCTCTCTGGGTGTCCGGGATCCTCAGGAGGGTGATGTCGCTCATGACGCCCTGCTTTGAATTAGGGAGGGGACTGTTAGTATTGGGACTGCTTTACAGCCACGCGGTGGAGGGAGAGGGGCAGCATACAGGGATCTTTCCCTGGGACAGCCGCGAGGGGGTGGGACAGGGGCAGAGTTGATGCTGTCCTGATTGCTGGCAGCAGAGACTGGCATTGCTTTCAATGTGAAAGGAGGCCAGTGCTACTGCTGGAGTTTTAAGCAGCCACAAGTCTGCGGCTTACCATTATTGCCCGCTCCAGAAGTTCAGGTCTCCAGCCACAGTTCTCTGAACACTCCAAGACCTCCGCAAGTCCACAGGCACTGAAGGCGACGGCCGAAAATTCGACCTTGTCCTGAGTGCGCATGTGAGAGGTTCAGTGCATGGTCTTGTTCACAGAGAAAGACTAGGTTCTTTGTATACAATTTCATTTATCTGTCTCAGGAATTCACTCCCTTTTTACAATTCACACAGACACATCTGCGACTGTCTCCCAACCCAGCCTGTCAGCACACTCCCAGAGGCTAGCGCAGATTAGGCGGAGGAAGAAGAAGACGCGTGAAGACATGTTCACAGAACTAATGGGCTGCTCCCGAGCCCAGGCAGCCCAGCAGACACAGTGGAGGGAGAACTTGTCACAAATGCACCGAGCAGTCATGGAACGGGAGGAGAGGTGGCGTCAGGAGGACCAACAGGCTACTGAAAAGCTGCTTGGACTAATGAGGGAGCAAACGGACACGCTCCGGCGCCTTGTGGATGTTCTGCAAGACCGGAGGCAGGAGGACAGAGCCCCGCTGCAGTCTATCTGTAACCGCCCTCACCCGCCACCAAGTCCCACACCACCCTCACCCAAAGTCCAAAGAAGGAGGGGCGGCAAGGGCCGTTAAAACTTTCAATCAACCCCTGCAGACTGCTCTAGCAGTAGAAGGCTGACATTCCCCAAAATTTCATAAGTCCTTTCCTACCCACCTCACACAAGCCCCCGTCCAAGTTTCACCCCCCACGTTTCATCTCTGGTTCGCAATAAAATGTTTGTTTCTGTTCATTACTGTTTCAGTCAGGTTCTTTTGAGGGAGAGTCTGTCTGGAGGGGGGGAAGGGGCTTGGTAATTGGACAGGACAGTCACCTTTAGCAGGGTACAGAGGCGGTGTCAGGTCCAGCATCAGGACACATACACAGTGCAGTCACTGGTTACCCTGGTCAGTCTGGGAGGTGTTTTTCATGTTTTGGGGGGGGGGGGTTGCTCTGTGACT
>NW_020680965.1:1919-2203 GCF_002925995.2 Terrapene triunguis
TGGGGGGGGGGGGGTTGCTCTGTGACTTTGTGGCGGGGGAGGGCAGTTACAGATCTTATGCAGCGGTCCTTATCCTGGCTCACAGATCCACGCAGCAGGGGATCTGTAACCCTACCCCCCCTGCCAGAAAGTCACATAGCCGACACATACACACAGTCCCCCCCAGGAGTGCTGGCAGGCTCCATTGAAATAACCAGTCCACCAGTGCGGAGCCTGTCATTCCGGGAGTTTAGAAGTATCATTTGCATCAGAACACTAAACCCGCCCCCCGCCACAGTCTGCGT
>NW_020680966.1:0-2585 GCF_002925995.2 Terrapene triunguis
CGCCCTCCGAGCGTCCTCCTGCAGCACCCAGTCCCTGTCTCACTAGGAATTCACAGCAGTCACAGATCTGCTGCTCCCAAAGGAACAGGGCCCCCAGCTGACCAGCTCCACCTCCCATCTCTGCCCCAATCAACACACAGCTCCAGATTCCTTCACAGTCACAGCAAGGACCAGTGACTTCACAGAGTGTAGCTATTCGATGGGTAGCAAGGAGAAGGGTTGGAAAGAAATGCTTCCATGGCCCATAAAATCATATCATACTGACTACAGCCTAGAGTCCTTGAACGAGATACTTTTCTGTCTGGTAGAGCAACGCTCACCCCACAGTCCTTCCAGGGTTTTACTCCAGGCTTGGCTGTGATCTCCTTTTCCTGAGACAAACACTGTCAGCCGCCTCATGGGTGAAAGGGAGCTCTTGTCCCCTCTCCTCTTTCTTTGTAGGTACATACCATTGTCTCTTCCCAGAGGAGGTCTCTCTTCAGAGACTTGTGCTGAGGGTCCTTTGTCTTTGTAAATTCTGAGGCCCCCACTGGGCCTAGACAGTGAATATAGCCTGTCTCCACGGCTTTGTTGTATGTGCTGATTGGATCTACTGAAGGGATTGCCATGGTGCAGGTGAAAAGCTTCACTTCAACACTTCTGAAGCATCATATTCTACATTTCACATCTCTCTTCAGCTATGTCCCATACAAACATCTTGCCCCCATTAGGGTGACCAGTGGGCTGCTGGCTTTTGGTAGAGACCTCACATATATATATTGTGCATATATCTCAACCAGGGGATCCCCCGCATAAGTCTAGTCATCCCTGTGCCCTCTGCCAGTTGGCTTCTACTTATCTCTTGGCCAGACTCCTCTGTGGCACAATGGGGACCTGGGGAACTGCAGCTTCCACTGGTTGGATTTGGTGTCAACGGAGTCTGCAGCCGCTTACTCAAACTACAAATCCAGGGCCAATTTCTCAAGAGTCCGGTTCCTAAGCACTGTGTTCTGGCAGATTTGCATTTCAGGGAATTAGTCCTGAAGTTGTAACTTCCCCAAGAGCTGGACACAGGAGACACAATTCTTCCTCACTTCCTGTCCTACAGAGCCTACATATTTCCCTGTCCTGTTTCTCAGCTGCCCTGACCTACCCCAGAAGTGGCTGGATGTCAGTGGGGGGAGTCTTCTTCTTTTGTGTATGTCTATGTAACCCTTCTGCCAGTGGCGTCGGAAGCGACCAGGGCCGGGTTCAATATCTAGGGGTTCCTTTCCAGGAATATAACACAGATCCAGCTTGAGCCCCCACCCAGTAACCTGGCGGAAGTACACACGACCCCTTGGGTGCTTCTACCATGCAAGGCTTCCCCTCTGGCAAGCACAGTCTAAGTGAAGAAAAGAAACTTTTTAATAAGAGGAGGGAAGCCCCCCAGCATTAACTTGGGAAAACGCAAGAAACAGGATTTATAAACATGAAACCATGAGCAAAACACCACCCCGAGAATATGTTGGGCAGTGTCTTTTGCCTCAGGTTCTCGAGTCCAGCAACCAAACGTTCCTTTAAGGTCCCCCTCCCTTCTCCCTCCACCGCACCCCACTCACAGTGGTTGTCCTTGGTTAGCAAAGACCCAGAATTCAGAGGTGCACCAGTGTGAGTTCACTTCCCACCTTTGGGGCAGGGAGGAAAGCTCCTAGCTGATCTGCTGTCTGAGTGCTTGCTCTGGTGGCAGCTACCCCGCCGTCCACTCATCTCTCCGCTCGCCCTCACCTTCTGCTGCCCCCGGCCTCTCTACTGTGACCTCTGCAGGTTGCTCTGTTGAAGCTCCACCCAGTTCTTAGTGACTGTCAGCTCTTAGTGGGGAAACCTCAGTGCTGAAGCAGGCTGGGCAAAAACACTGTTTCACAGCAGGAGATTTCAGGTCTAGTGATCACTTATACCAAAATTCTCCTAATGGAGTCTTAATTAACCGCATTCATCTTAGACCGGCACTGGGCTGGCAGCACTAGACACAAGTGCAGCAATGGCTGCCACAAAATGAGGTTGCCAAGTCAGTCATGGCAAGTCAGCAGGAACCGCAGGGGCAGGTGTTTGCTTCAGGAGGGGGCCGATCAGCCTGTATGGAGTGTGCATTGCCTCTGCACTGGTCGGAACCATTGTCAGCCTGGTGCGCAGCAGGTTCCTGCCAGGCGTTCCTGCGCTCCAGGCAGTTCTAAGAGGGATGGACTCTGGGTGACGTTTTCAGGGAGCTATGGAGCCAACACATGTAAATTCGATGCTGATGTCAGGCTAAGGCAACCACCAATGACACGGGTGACTGTGTTCAGCTCCCAATCACCAAGATGCTTATGTAAGCATCTGCCCAGCAGCACTGCACAGTATCCCACTGGAGCGAATACCAGCGCCAGGAGTGAGGGTGTAAATCTGCTCATCAGGAGGTTCCTGCCAGCAGTGCGGGGGGTGATCTTTTTAAGTGCTTGAGTGGGAGCAGTAGGACAGACTGCCGTCCAGTCTGCCTAATTAGGTGACAGCCTAACTAGGAGAGAGGTGGCAGGGAGGGGAGTGGACAAACTTCAACATTGCCCAAGTGATTAGCCTGGTCAGTGGTG
>NW_020680967.1:0-4273 GCF_002925995.2 Terrapene triunguis
GCTATAGTACGTGAGGCTGTTTATGGCCACATACCTGTGAGTACAGACGATCATATGATTTTGTTATTCTGTGTGTGGATTTTCTATCTAGCTAAAGGCTCAGGTATCCATACTGGGCCTGCTTCAAAGTCCACTGGAGTCAGCTGGAAGCTGGGATATCCAAAGGCGCCGAAGGGAGCTAGGCAATCAGCTTCTACCAACGGAGTTTATCTGAAGACCATTGGAAAGACTCACTCCGGCTGGAGTTTTCAATGGAAGCTGGTTCCCCAGCTCTCTCTGAAAGAGCCTTTTCTCTGACTTCAGTGGGTTTGGAACAGGATAGTAGGTTGGAATTTTCAAAGCGGCCAAATCCCCTGGAACCGGGTGCCTCAACCACGTCTTCCAAAATCCCAGCCACAGGGTTAAATTTGCAAAAGCCTAGTAATATGGGCTGAAATTCTGTGCCCGTTGAAGTCGAAGACAAAACACCCTTTGATTTCAATGGGACCAGGATATCACCGCTGGTATCCAAGTTCCACTATTCATAGCGGGAAGTGAGAATTCTATCTGGCCTTTGGGGAAATCTCAGTCCCAGGGCGGCATTCCGTCGGGCTTAAGGCAATTAATCAATTACCTGGTGTCTTAATCCTTCCCCAGAGTCTCTGCGCAATGCGGGGCAGGTAGCTGTGATTGGACTCCAGGTGCTGTAAATTGAATTTGTTGAGTTGCCTTCTCAGACACAGAAAGGCTGAAATAGGGACGTGACCCAGCACAGAGTCATAGGGTGAAAGCTGTTCAAAGGGGGTCAGTGCTGGTTAACATGAAGTGGGAAAACTGTTTGCTTCTTCATTATGTTCCTGCAGTTTCTTGATAAAAATAGCACTTTCTTTCCAGGGAATTAACCAGCTGATGTCTTTCATCGTTTGCTTGAGTCCCAGGATGTCCTGAGGAGGGCCCGGTGCTGCCCAGGATGGACACAGCATGAGCATTAACCGTCAAGATGGATGGTCAGGTTTTTAATCATTTCTTCTGTGGTAGAGAATTCAGCAGTTGGTGAATGGGGACAGATTCACAACACGCAGCATGGGACAAGCTTCCTCCATCTGCTGCCTGCTTCCACCTTTCAGCCTTCACCATGGAATCGCATTTGCCAACACAACACTGTTCAGCTAGAAAATGTTTGACCAGCTCTAGTCCAGACCTAGACAGAGAGGAAATGAAGAATTATGTGAATCACTGCGCTCCTGTTTGCGTTCAGGATTGTCTAGCAAACAGAAATCTGCCATTATGACAAAATGAGGTCATGTCTGGACAAGCAAAGATCCTGTTGGTCTGTCTGTCTGTCCAATAGCTGAATTCCGCGTAGATGTGACTAGGTTTACACTGGATGGCTCATGCAGGGTGAGGTCAGTGCAGCCACCTCTGGGGTGGGGCAAAGGGTCTGTTTATAGAGGGACCCCTCAGTCATTTTGAAAAAGCGAAGAAATTTGCAACATTGACGCAGGCGATCCCGAGGACTCCCCCACAATGCTGAGAGGAGGCAGCGGCTGTGAGCAGCATGGGGGTTACTGAACAGTGGGTCAGCGTGGGGTGGAGCCGGGGGGCAGCCATGGCTCCTCTTCAGCCAGCAGGAGTTAGATGCATCCGAATTGGTGGCAGTGGTGGGATCCCAGCTGGGGGGTTGCTCCGGGTTGGGCACAGGCCGGCCATGTGGGTCTGCACCCAGTGCCCACTGTTGGCCCTCGGGGCTCCCGGTTGAATGCCCAGGGTAGTTTGGGGAGCAGGTACGGGGATCCTGGGGAGGCTCAGAGCCCGAAGACAGCAGGGCTAACGCTGCAGCCCAGCAGGGCGTTGGCGGCTTCCAGGCACTTGCTCAGCAGGGCCCCTGAAATGAGAGGAGGGTCAGTGGAGAGACACCAGCCCGGGGAACGAGGGGAGGGCCTGGGGGCAAAGGGAAGAGAGCTCACAGCATGTGGGGGACTGGCATGGGGGTTGGGAAGCTGGGAAGTAAAGGTCCTGGGGGACAGGGAACGGAAACCCCGGAAGGGTGCTGGGATTGGGATGGGGAAAGGCTGGGGATGGGGGCTATTGAGGGCTGGGCTGTGGGGCCCTGGGGGGCAGAAATCTCAGGGATGGGGGCCCTGGGACCCATGGGGCACAGGCTCTCAAGGCCCTGAAGGGGGCTGGGCTATGGGACATGGGGGGCAGGGTCATGGCTCCGGGCCATGGGGACAGGGAGGTGAGGATGGAGGTTCCTGGGGCCCAGGCTCAGGGGCCCCAATGGGCAGGGGCTCTCGGGGTTGAGACCCTGGACACTGTCCCTGCCCCCTACCCCCCAGGCCTCCTCTCACCTGCTCGGTCCCGCACCCAGCCCACAGCCTTGGCCTCCAGCAGCTCCCACTCGTCGCGCTGCCCCACGGCCCGGGTGTGCAGCCAGACCACGGCCAGCACCGTGGCCCAGACGCTGGGGGTCACGTCCTGCGGGGGACAGGAGAGAGACAGCCTGAGTCAGTGCCCGGCCTGCCCCCCCCCGGCCTCCATCCCCCACTCAGCCCTCCCCCTGGCATAGGGACCCCCCCACTCCAGCCTCCTCCCCCCGGACTCAGAGGGTTCCTAGTGTCCCCACTCCAGCACTATGGACCCCCTACCCAGATGCCCAGTGCCATGCCCAGGGGGTAGGGAGACAGCCTGAGACAGGGCCCGGCCTGGGCGCCAGCCCCCCGACCTGGGCCCGTCTTGCCCACTGGGCTCCAGGTTCAGGGGGTCATTTAATCCAGTCACCCTCAGACTCTCCCCCCCCCAGCCTGGGTCACCCCCAATCTCATCTGGGAGGAGAGAACAGGCGCAACCCATGGCACCTGTCCCCCATCTCTCCTCTCCTCTCTCCTCTGCACCCCCACCCCCACTCACCTCACTGGGTATCCTCCCCCTGGCGTTGGTCTCGTTCACCCCCAGCACGGCAGCCAGCCGGGGGTCCAGGTCCCATGAGCCATCGGCATTTTGCAGAGACACCAGCCTCAGCAAGGGAGACTCCTCCGGTTCCCGCCCTGGGGAGAGACATGGGGAGATGGGGCTGGTACAGGGTTGTGGGTACAGAACAGAGACATGGCCTGTCCAGGCTGGGGGACAGCCAACAACCTTAACTCTGACCCTCTGTGTGTCCTTAACTCTGTCCCTCCATGAGTGTCCTTAACCTGCTCCTCTGCACCCTTAACACTACCTCATCCATGGGCACCCTTTACCTGCTCTTCTGCACCCTTAACCCCTCCACAGACATCCTTAACTCTGCCCCTTCTTGCACCCATGGGATTACAATTAACTTTCAATCGGAGATGGGCACCTAACTCCCTGTGAATGACCCAGCCCAGCTATTAATTCCACGACCCCAGGGTGTTTCTCAAATACAATCTGACCCCGGGAACATCACTCACTACAACCTGTGATACAGACCTACATCCGGGGATACACAAGCATCTAAAGGGGTAGCGGGGGATGGGATGTTACAGAATCTATATGATATTATAGCCATGCATGGGTCAGGGTTACGGGGCAGAGTTAAAGTTATCTGGGCTACAGTAACTTCGTATTTCCAGACTCTCCACATTCAGGTTTTAAGGTTAGCCTTCACTTTAAAATTTCTGCCTTTCGTGGGTTTCTTCGTTTATAAACCAGAATGTGCCAATAAAGACTTTTGCCCCTGAACTCGCCTGTACAAACGTCCAAGCTTAGGCCCAGTTTCACAAGGTTTTTTTTGCCTGGGAATTTCCCTCTGTGTTTATTTCAGAGAAAACTGCTTAGAGACATTTCTGTTACTAAATACTACTGATCCCTCCCTCCCCAACACACACACTTAGCTCACTGATACAAACTCACCCCCCAAATTCCAGCTTCACAGAGTTTTTTGCCTGGGGGGTTCCTTATTTTTTTATTCATTTTGTTTCAAGATAATTTGCTTCACGACACTTAAAAAAAACAGCTAAGGATTCCCCCTCCCCCAGAGACACAAAGGTTTTTCGCCCAGGAATTTCCTTTATTTTCTATGTAGTTTTTAAATACTTGCACAGCTCCATGACCTTCAGGGCACGTCCGTCTCTAACCCGATGAAGCGTCACCCTGGCGTTTGCCCACCCCCGGAGTCCTGACTTCCAGCCCCTGCCCCCCTCACCTTTCTGGGGTGCCGTCTCCGGAGGGGCCCCCTGGTTGTAGGACTGTCTGCCCTTGTGTTGGGGGCCCCCCCAGCTGCGCTTTGGGAGGCCACGGAGCCAGGACAGGCAATTCCAAGGGAGGGGATGGC
>NW_020680968.1:0-4096 GCF_002925995.2 Terrapene triunguis
CTTCTAATTTATACCAGTCTTTATTTAGCTTTCCCCTCATGTCGTTTGTTCTAATATCTTTTTGATATTATTGGCTATAGATCTAGACTCTTTCTTCAATGAAATTGTTTCTACCAAAGTCTTATTACATTTTTAAATGAACTCAGCAGACCAACAGCACTGTACAGAGACTGTTAATGCTGCAGGCAGCAAGCCAAGATTGCGGAATTGGAGCTGGGACTAGAATCAGGCCTTTCACTTGGCAACAGATGGGGATCATGTTAGACAAAACAACAAGAACAACAATTAAAAGACCAGGGTAGAGCACTAACAGGCCAAGAGACAAACCTTAAACATTATAAGATTTTATTAAAGGTTCACTCTTTAAAATTTAAACATCATCTGTAGCTGTATTTCATGAAATTTTGTCTATTTTCATCTGTCATCCAACTCTAAATGTGTTCATGATATGAATTAAATGCAGCAACTGGAGATTTTATCTTACAAGTAAAACATTTCTATGTAATGCATGTGGTTCTAGAGTGACTTGTAAACGTTTTAGCCTTTACATTTATTTTTGATTAAACACAGGTGTATAATTAAACTTACTCTAAAATGAACTCTGAAAAGTTAAACATGAATTGTATGTGACTGAGCCAGACACAATGGTATAGCTTTGAAAAGCAATATTGTAAAGATTTTTAAGACAGAATAAATAATTCCATCTTGTAATTTTTGTGTTCTAACATTGATATTTTTAGATTGACTTTCTATAATTAGTACCCTGGATATCTACCTTGTAAAACCATCCTGCAACTTATCTGATTTAGCTCCAGCATTGGTATGTCATTACTTGATATAATGTGTTGCTGTTATGTTTTGTTGTTTCTCATATAAAAGAGAAAATATGAATTTTTTGAAAATATCTGTTGATACAAATCACAATTAATTGTGAAATATGCAACAGATGGCGGAACTTATAATCATTCTATCAGACTAATAGTATACTGTCTGCATTTCAGAATTTGCTTTTCCCAAAAGATGCTGTTGGGCTGAAGCCATATTGACAGCTGGTATGTTCCTAATGTAGTTAGTTTGATATACCTCATCTATTAAGTTCTGTGCATTTTCCAAAATAACAGATGACAAGTGCAATTGACCACCTGGGAAAAGGAATCTTCAGTAGAAAGCTTAAATTGATCTTCTTTTTTGTGACTGTAGAGATGTACTGCTTTTCTATTTTCAGTGACATTATAAACTACCAGCATACTCTCTGCCTTCCAAAACTACTTTTCTACACAGACAATGATCAAAAATAATCTTGGGACAACTAACAGATGCTATAACTATCATGCTTTTAGAAAACTAAGCCATGCTTATCAGCATCTTGCTTCAATTGGGGTAGTTAGGAACTATGTTGCAACGTTCTAAATTGAATTATCAATCTGATACAGAATTGCTCTGAAGTGAGTACAGAAGTATCCCTCAGAGAGCTATATAGGATATATTCATTAAGAAGAAGCTACACAATTATTGTAACAGATATGTATTAAAATATTTATTAGTGAACACTTTCAGTTTGAATGGGAAATCTACTGTATATTCTTCATGGTCCCATTAGACAAAGGGAATCATAGCACCCATTGCTTTTGAAACCACATGTAAAAATTACAGGCTTTTTGAGTTAACTTGGGGGCTTCAAAATCCTCTGATAATACCTTTCAAGGGGCTGTAAAGCTACATCTAAGATACCAAATATAATGTATATAATTATGTATCCTTGTGGTAGATTTTTGCTTGTTTTTTATCCTGTATATTGCTATTGTAATGATCCCACACGATAGTTCCTTAAAGGGGTGGAAACCTTGATCCTTCAATTCCAAAACATAGGTCTCTACCACTGCAACTCCAATAGCTGACTCCATTGGCTGGAAGCAGTAGTAGGTCTTTATCATATCTTTAATCCTCTCTTGAGAGATACGCAACACATTTAGCCAACATGACACATTTGGAGAACATAGGGCTTGTCTACACTTAAAATACCATGGCATAGCTGCAATACTGCAGTGGCAGAGCTCTAGTGTTTCAGTGTAGACTCTACCTCTGATGATAGGAGGGTTTCTCCCATCAGCATAGGTCATTCACCTCTCTGAGAGGTGGTAGTTAGGTTGACCGAAGAAGCTACCACTGTCTACATAGGGACTTAGGTTGGTTTAACTGTGACGCTCAGGGGTGTGGATTTTTCACACCTCTGACCAACATAGTTAAACTGACCTAATTTTCTGACCAGACCTTACATTTTAAACATAAATACATGGTGCACTGGTGGTTCACAGTCCAGATACAGATACATAGTCCAGATACAAGCACAGGCTACAATTAACGTACCTCCTGTCCAGTGCAGATTTCCCTTTCTGAGAACCAAATTCCAATGCAGCCAGCCACCTCGCCAGCCTCATTCTTCACTCTCACCCACGTACAAGTGGTCCTGGCTGACCCCATCAAAGATGGTAATAGTCATGGTGAGGGGGTGACAAGGGTGCTTGAACTTGCTAGGAGTGTGGAGTAGTGCTGGCCCTGGTGCAGAGGAGGTTTTCTCCATGCTCATTTTGGGAGTCAGGGAGTAGGGGAAGTAGTGATGTTGGCAAGTAGGCCCAATTGGTGTGTTGGGAGATGAAGATTCTAGTCCTAGTAAAGATTCCTGGTGCTAGAGAGAGTGTGTGTGAGTGAGAGTTAGCCCTGATATAGACTGCTAATTTTGATCCTGGTAGGTCAGTGTCAGTTCGGATGCAAGGGGAACTATTCCATTTACTGTGTGGTAAGGTCCACGTGTCATGGCACATGGAGATTAAAAATGGAACTTGTTTTCAGATAGAACAAACCCTTTGAGAAATACTAAGAAGAATTATTTTTAACTAGAACAAACTACCATTTCCTGTATTTTGGTTGGGTTTCTTTTTTTCATTTTTTTTTGGTTGGTTTGTTTCAAAAACTTATTTGTCTATTTTGGGAGAAGAGAGGTAGAGAGAGAAGGCAGGTTATCATGAAAGAAAGGTAAGTTTTACCGTCTGTACTTTTGTCAGAAATATTCAACCTTCAAATTATGGATGGTGGAGAGGACAAAGAGTGAGAAAGATCACAGTTATGAAGATCCAGTTATAACAGGGAGAGAAGATAATAATCAGTGAGCTCATCAGATTACAAAGCTCTTCTATAACTAAAGAGCTAAGAGGTAATTTAGACAGGAATTATCATTAAAATCAATGCATAAAAAAAAGTGACATTCTATTTTCCAAAAACTCTGCCATGAAATTTTACCTCTGGTAAAACTTCAAAGTCTCTAAGTGAGACCTAAATGAAGACTTGGATTGGACTGAGACTTTAATGGAGAGATTTTGCAGCAGTAGTGACAGCAATTCAGAGTTTCTGCTCTTGCTATTCTTCTTAGCATATGCACAAGATGGCATGTGACCAAGATTCATCATCAATATTGGTCCACTGGTTGGATCATTAGATTCCCTGGCTTGGGCCAGGTACTGACAGGGAGTGCAACATGAACACTGCTCTATGCCGCCCACTCTTACTTGTTTGTGCTCTTTCCATGAAACACAAAAAGGAAGTTCTATCTATGCCTAGCTATAGAAGAGCAATGAGTTTCTCAGTCAAATCATGCTGTTTACATAGAGGTATCAACATCACACAATATTAAGGGTGGGATTGTGCTCTCATTTCATCACCATCATCATCATCATTCCCATAACCACATTGGTCGTTGGGGCACCATTGATGAGTAATTAACCAATTGTCTCCACCCCTGATGATTGTGAGTCAGTGCTCTCATTTACAACAGTGTAGAACTGGAATAAAGATTGACTTTAGTACAGATATTCCAGATCTGCCCTGGTATAAGATCTGAAAGTGGCCCTAAATGTAGCAATGAAATATTAAGGACCTGATAGTGGAAGTCTTACACAAGGTGATGAGCTGCATTTACTCATTCAGGTTGTTTCATTCAGCTAAGGGGATTCAGGGCCGGCTCTACAGCAAGTTACAGTGGATCAGTATATTTGATTTGGCAGAAATGAAGTAACAGCTGCCCAAACTGAGCTTGAGCACT
>NW_020680969.1:0-1816 GCF_002925995.2 Terrapene triunguis
CTCAGAGCCCCCTCCAGGCAGCTAGTGGCACCTTTCAGCTCAGTATGCTCAGCATGAACAATAGTTGTCCATCCTTGTCCGTCCTTCCCTGTCTGGAAACAGTTAAGAGTGTTGATGTGGAAACGAGGGTCCTTTTGAATTTCAAGCTGATCGATACCTGCTTCTGGGGATGGGGGTTTTGTTAGGTCCAGTTCTGGCATCTGCATTTTCAAAAGGAAGTTAAAAAATTGGAGAGGGTGCAGAGAAGAGCCACAAATATTATTTTAAGGGCTGACAGTGAGAGACTTGGAGCTTGATCTGGTTAGTTTATCAGGAAGACGATCCAGAGGTACTTACTCACCATGCCCAGGCATGCCTATGGTGGCTAAGTACCTCCACGGGGAGCAGATACCAGGTAGTAAGGGGATTTCTAATTTAACAGCAAAAGGAAGCACAAGAATCACATTAAAGCCAGACAAATTCAACTTAGAAATAAGGCAAAATGTTTTCCAAGTGACAATGATTAACAAACACCAAAGGAAAGTGGTGGTGGCTTCTCCATCTCTTCTTGTCTTCGGATGGCCGCCTCTCATAGACTTTAAGGTCAGAAGGGACCAATATGGTCATCTAGTCTGACCTCCCGCATGATGCAGGCCACAAAAGCTGACCCCCCCACTTTCCCTTAACCCTGCTGTTGAAGTCTCCAGATCGTGATCTAAAGACTTCAAGTTGCAGAGAATCTTCCAGCTTGCGACCCCTGCCCTATGCTGTGGAGGAAGGCGAAAAACCTCCAGGGCCACTGCCAATCTACCCTGGAGGAAAATTCCTTCCCAACCCCAAATATGGCGATCAGTAGAACCCCGAGCATACAGGCAAGATTCTCTAGCCAGACCCTCATTTTACCAGCGATGGCCGTTATTGCCTAATTGACTAAAATCACGTTATCCCATCAAACCATTCCCTCCATAAACTTATCTAGCCTAATCTTGAAGCCAGAGAGGTCTTTTGCCCCCACCGTTTCCCTCGGAAGGCTGTTCCAAAATTTCACCCCTCTGACGGTTAGAAACCTCTCTGAAAGGTGCTTTATCCAAACACAAGTTATTGAGCCGGTACGTTTTTCCAGCCTGGGTTACACAGAAGGTTGGATGAGATGAGATGGACTGCTCCCTTCCGACCGTAAACCCCATGAATATATTAATCAAATTCAATGGGCATTGGTGCCTCACCCCTCTGTGCCTGGGTGACAATCTTCGCACACATCCTCTGTGGTGGGCATGTGAGCAGATGCCCCAGGAAGGAGGGACATGCTGACCCAAGGTGGGTTTGTTCCTT
This sequence comes from Terrapene triunguis, assembly GCF_002925995.2. Taxonomy (NCBI): domain Eukaryota; kingdom Metazoa; phylum Chordata; order Testudines; family Emydidae; genus Terrapene; species Terrapene triunguis. The sequence continues at coordinate 1,312 of NW_020680969.1, forward strand.
CAGGCAGGGCAGCGTCGTGGTGGATCACATAGTCATCCTGGCTTTACCCGTCACTGAGGAACTCAACAAAACCTTTGATAATGTGGCTGGGCAGCTGAAGACACAGATAGAGACGGCGGCTGAGAACCAGAACTGCAACGGCAGCTCCTGTGAGTCTCTGTGCGGTGAGGGCGGGTGAGGGCTGGGCAGAGAAGGGACAGATCCATGGACCTGGGAGGAAGATTCTCCATAGCTCCACCCACAATCTCTGCCATGGGGGCTAGAGGCTGGCTAGATAGATAAATAGATGGATGGGGTGGGTGGGGATAGATAGATAGATGGGGTGGATGGAGATAGATAGATAGATAGAGGAGGTGGATGGGGATAGATAGATGGGGTGGATGGAGATAGATAGATAGATAGATAGAGGAGGTGGATGGGGATAGATAGATAGATACTGTGACAGACCCAGACCAGTGGGGTACAGGAGTCTGGTAGAGGGCAAATATACTGGTCACTGGATGAG
>NW_020680970.1:0-4969 GCF_002925995.2 Terrapene triunguis
TCTTTATTTGAGTAAGACTTTTGATGCAGCCCCACAGTCTCATAAGCAGATCTCATTTCCATAGTTTAGATTAAATTACTAGAAGGTGGTTGCATAATTAGTTGAAAGAAAAAAAAAACCCAACACTCAAAGTTTATCAATGGTTCATTGTCAAAGAGGGAGGATGTGTCTAGTGGCGTTCTGCTGGGATCTGTCCTGGGTCCAGTATTATTCAATATTTTCAAGAATGACTTAGAAAATGGTGCAGAGAGAATGCTTATAAATTTTATGGATGACACGCAGCTGGGAGAGGTTGCAAGCACCTTGGAGGACAAGATCAAAACTCAAAGTGACCTCCACAAATTGGAGAGCTGGTCTGAAATCATCAAAATTAAATTTAAAAAAAGTCTAAAGTACGGCACTTAGGAAGGAAAAAAATCTAAGGCACAAATACAAAATGGTGAATCTTTGGCCAGACAGTTGCACCGCTGAAAAGAATCTGGGGAAGTATAGTGGTACGAGCAGGGTCCTAGAGCTCGGGCTCCAGCCCAAGCCCAGAAGTCTACACAGCAACAGCCCGAGTTGTCTGGCACAGTCCAACCACAGGTTTTTCTCTGCTATGTAGATGTACCCTACAAGGATAGCTAAGTACTGGATAGGCTTCCCTGTGGAATCCCAGTCACTGGAGGCTTTTAAGAACAGGTTAGACAAACACCTATCAGGGATGGTCTAGGTATACTTGATCCTGCATCTGTGCAGGGGAATGGACTAGATGACCTCAAGGTCCCTTCTAGCCCTATGTTTCTACAAAATATTGATCAATAAACAAATAGGCTAGGTGGAGCAGTGGGCTAATGCATTAGTTTTTCACCTACAAAAGTATAGTTTTAAGTTTGTTACATTCTAGGTAATTAAGTTTTAATCTTATTCTAGGTCCCACTGTCATTGGTTTACTTCACATAGTTATCACACAATTTCTTGTAAGTGCATTTACTGCTCAGTTCTGTTTCTCCTGAAAGATTCACAAAGATATTTAGGTTCCTAACTTTCACTGATTTCAATGGAAGTTGGAGTCTAGATAGCTTTGTGATCTGGGCTTTAGTGCAGATCAGGACTGAAGTACATTAGTAGAGCAGTGTGAAAGAAAATTCGTAAAGCTATTTGCAATTCAGCTGGCTCAAGGCTGGGGGTGTGGGGTCCAAATGCAGCTGGTTGGGGCTCAACGGGGTGAGGGTCTGGGTGCAAGGGTCTTGTCAGGGTAGTCCAGGTGCATAGGCATTGGGGCTTATCGCAATTGGGTTTCCTGTATGTTGGGCTCAGCTGTTGGTGGTCTTAGTGCCGGGGGGGGGGTCTGGATGCAGGAGGGGGCGCTTGGTGGAGAGGGCTGGAGGTCTCGGCAGGGAGGGCCGGATGGTGAGGGCATCCGGATGCACAGGGTTAGGCAGCTGAGGGAGCAGCTCCCCATAGTGACTGCTCCCCCCACGGCTGAGGAGAACTGGGGACAGGAAGCAGGGGCAGGGGGGAGGAGGAGTGCAGAGCCAGTGGAGGATTCTAGGGGTGGGTCTGACCCGGACCCAGCCACTCCATGCAGGGAAAGTGCGCTCCTTCCACACCCCCAGCCCAGCTGGGACTAGCCACTGAGCCCACTGCAGGGTAGGAGCCACCACCTGGGACATCCCAAGTCCTGGGTTGGGCTGGGGAGGGTTAGGGTTAGGGGCAGGGAGTAAGTCTTGACAGGGGTGCCCAGAGCTTGGGGGGAGGGTCTGACTCGACACCAGCCAGGATGCCTTCAGCCCTCCCCTCACAGTGATTTACCTCTCCGCCAGCTGCTCCAGGTGCCCGAAACCACATGCCCACGTTGCTGGGGAAGGATATATGAACACTCTTGCAGCTTCCCTTTGCTTCCCCATCAGAAAGTCATATTTCTTCAGGGACGCAAAGAAATCTGCAAATTCTACATGTACACAGTTGTGCAGAATTCCCCCTGGAGTATTATTTGTAGCATTCTAATTACAAACTGAACACTCCAGTCCAATCTGCCTTCATACAACATGAGAAACATGAACAATGATACAGAAATATTGTATCAAGAAAGTCTTCAAAACCAGTTATCATTTACATAGAAAGTTATATGCATATAGGTGATTTTGGGGGATCTGTGGAAGAATGTGAAGGGAATGGTCAAAGAAAATGATTGTGCATAAGGAGAAAACTTTTAGTACACTGTTCTATAAATACTCTGCCTTCAATCCTGCTATAAGTTATTTTCTGCCTCCTCATTCAACACAAAATTCTCTCTTGTTTTAAAGTAGCACCTGGCCACCACTTTATTTCATTATACCAATGCTAAACCCAAGTCTTCCACACTCTTACCTCTAAGGCACAGTCTATGCAGAGAACTTTATGAAGCTTTTCCCACCTGTACCATTCCCAACTCACTTGATCAGTGGCAGCCCTAGTACAGAGAAGGTTCAGATGTTTTCCAGCATTTTTACTACTGTCTCAGCTAAAGCCAGTCCTCATTGGTAAAAATGCTGAAGTCCTCCAGAGCCTTGTCTATGGTAGGGCTCCCATTGATTCTAACATTGGCTCAGCAAAACTGACATGACTTTTTTTGTTTTTATTCCTGATGTAAATAAAACAGAATGATTGACAGAAGACTGGCACCTAACAGAAGGCCTGCTTCAAGATAAAAAGCATTACATAATGTATAAGTAGTTACATAGTGTGAAGGCTAGAAGGTGGTATGGTGCACCACTCAAAGAACATTATGGTATTTGGATATCAAAGCAAGAAGAGCCTTGTGCTATATATGATTTTCTCCCTTCCCCCAATCATGAACCCTGTAGTCTAAATGCTTTTAATTATCTGCAAGTGATCAGAAGTGCGTGAACTAAAATAGGAAGGAAAGGTGTGTGGCTATTTGTAGTTTCCCTTTAGTGCCAGTCTTCACTCACAAGCTGTAACACAGATGCTGGATATTGCAACTTGTGAAACAAGACTATCATTAATGAGAAACTCTCTCTTTTCTTTTCTTCACACAAATACAGATATTTAAGAGCATTTAGACTAGCCGATTCACATTTAAAAGGAGGGAGACAATCACAATCCCATATATCCCAAGACAAATCTTACTTTGGTATCTAAGCACCGTAACCTACCTTAAAAAGGTTCCTAAATTCCTCCATCCTTGGGATTTTTGTAACCGAATTATTTCCTTCCCTTTAGGGAGGGGAAGAAGGAGGCTCCCTCATTGGTGGAGGAAGCAGTCAAACAGAGCACTAGTTACAGTACTGCTTTAGAGAGGGTTTTTGTTGGTGGTGTGTGGAATCCAATGACTGTGTTACAGACACATGGGAAGGGAGCGAAATCGCCCCAGGCACACCCCTGAGCCTCCCTCAGGCCGCCCCGAGCCCTAAACACGCCCCCAGCCTCCCCCCGCCCAGGGATGAGTAATAAGATTTCCGCCCAGGGGGTGGCCGCTTCTCGGAGCGGGGCCCGGGCCCTGGCCCGGCTAGCAGCGGGCGAGGCCCGCTCCTCACTCAAAGGCCTCGGCGGCGACTCTCCTCCCCCCCGGAGACGAAACGAGACGGGGGGCAGCCTCTCAGCTCGCGCCCCGTCCCCTCCAGCCGGCCGTGGCGGGGACTCACTTGTGTCAGCTTCGCTGCCTCCGCTCCCTGCTCGCAGGGCCCCCTGTTCCGGGCCAGCTGCCTCGCAATCACTTCCGATAGGTCAAAGGTTAGCGCCGCCTGCCGCCACCATAGGGACAGGCAGCGTTCCAGCCTCCTGCCCTTGGACGGTTTACCAAGCCCAGGTCCCAGCATGCCATGGGCCACGGCAGCCCGTGTCAGCAGGAAGTATTGCATGCTGGGAGATGTAGTTCGCACCAGGCACTCTACGTGCCTGGAGACAGCTAGAAAGGACTGCTCCACCATGGTGGAAATAAGGGTAGGTAATGGAGGGCAGTGTTGTGTCCCCGTTGGTGGATGGCTGTATTGCCAGCCCCAACTAGCCAAAGCTCATGAGTCCAGCATTCAGCCCAAAAAATAATCACTGGCTTAAAAAAATTCCCAAGGATTTTAAGAATAATACATTTGGGTTCTTTTTATTTGCCATCTGGTTTATCAACCTTTAGGGCTCACATTTTCAGGTTTTTTCCTGCAATGATACAGGGCTAGAAAGTTACTTTAAAAAAAATAATAGCTGAGATTCAGATCAATCTCAACAGATCAAAGACTTGTAAGTAAATTAAGCTGTCTTGGGACAGGAGGCAAGGTCCTCTTAAGATAGGAAACAAAAGGTAGGAATAAATGGTCAGTTTTCGCAACGGCGAGAAATAAATAGCGCAGTCTTCCAAGGATCTGGACTGGGACCTGTATTGTTTGCCATATTTATAAATGACCTGGAAAAGGGGGGCAAACAATGAGGTGGCAAAATTTGCAGAAGATACAAAATTACTCAAGATAGTTAAGTACAAAGGTGACTATGAAGAGTTACAAAGGGATCACATTAAACTGGGAGACTGGTTGCTAAAATGGCAGATTAAAATCAGTGTTGACAAATGCAAAGTAAAGCACATTGGAAAAAATAATCCCGCCACACATACAAAACGATGGGATCTAAAATTAGCTGTTACCACTCAAGAAAAAGATCTTGGAGTCATTGTGAATAGTTGTCTGTAAACATCTGCTCAGTGTGTAGCAGCAGTAAAAAAACCTAACAGAATGTAAGGAACCATTAGGAAAGGGATAGCTAATAACACAGAAAAAATCGTAATGCCACCGTATAAATCCATGGTATGCCCAAACCTTCATTAATGTGTGCAGTTCTGGTCTTCCCATTTTAAAAAAGATATATTCAAATTGGAAAAGGTGCAGAGAATGGCAACAAAAACAATTAGGGGTATGGAACAGTTTTCATACGAGGAGAGATAAAAAAGACAGGGATTGTTCAAAAAGAACAGGAGTACTTGTGGCACCTTAGAGACTAA
>NW_020680971.1:0-5131 GCF_002925995.2 Terrapene triunguis
CTTAGATTGATCCCCTGCCTGCCCAGCGTAGACCAGGCCTTAGCTATGCGGATATAAGCTTCCTGAGTAGACCAGCCCACAGAAAACTGAAAAAAATGACAGAGTGAGGGACAGACTGAAGGAGCAACTGAAATCATAATGACGGTCTCTGGAAGAAACCTGGGGAGAGGTTTTGGGGCCCGGGATGCAGGCTGAAAAGAGTGCTCTTGGTGCTGTAAGCAAAAGAAGCTGTTTCCTGCTATTTAATTCCTGCATTCAGAGACACAGGACTTTGTACTTCTTTGTCAATAAATAAAACTATATCAAAGAAAATACCAGACTCCATTAATTTCTGCTTCCAACTAGAACATCAATGGAGTCTTGAAATTCTACTAGCACTCAGTTCAAAAAAGGGGCAACAATAACATCATAAACACACTGCCAGGAATTTTATTGCAAGACATGTATTCTGAAAAAACCTGCTGTCATGGTAGAACAAAAACTTTAAACACATTTTTCTTCATCAATTTCTTGGCTTTGCATTGCAGGTTTAAGTTTTGTTGAGATTAACTACTACCAAATAAGGGATCACAAAACACAGATAAAAATCAGGAGTTAGTTTTATGATTACAGGGTTAGCTTCCTACAAAATGTTTATATTTTGAAAATTGTTGGCTCCAGGACAGTTTTTTATGAAGTTATCCTTCATGTCATGCAATCCTTTGAAGAGACAACTGTGCACAGCTAATATGGAAATAATATTATGTGATATTTTCCTCCTAAATACCAATCCTCAAAAACAGTTTTATAATTTTACTTAGCATCATCAAAAATAGCTAGTGATGGCATTTAAAATGTCCTTGATCCCATACAGTAAACAATAATTGGCAGAAAGCATTTTAGATCATACTCACCATTAAAATGTTATATATCTGTGCTTCCAAAGAGTTCTCTCTTTACTAGCTTATTCATTACATTTCAGTGGATTATACAACATGCAATGAAACAGAAATGTAAAGGGTAAATTAAATGGATTAATATTGCCAATGTGTATGGATTGCTCACCCCATAGCAGATATCCTTATGAAATATTTGCTTCATAACAGCTTTGTGAGGTGGCATGGTAGATCATGTAAAGTACATGCAGAGCTTATCATACTGCTTAACTTTTGACCTTCAAATGAGAAGTCCCTATCATTTCTCCCTTTTGCAAGCCAAATGAATGTCTGAGTCAGAGAGTTACATTAACAAACCAATGGAAGCGAAGCACAAGAGGATGGAACTTCCTTTCTTTAAAAGGACTATATTAAAACACAGAGTATTTCACAACATCTTGGATATGAAGTTGTGCCTACGTATCTGCAGGCAGAACTGGACCCTATACGTTTAGTTAGACGAAGAGTCTGACATTTTGAAAATCTAGTATTCTCAGTCAAAAAAGCAAATACTGTAACATAGATTATTTTATTACATTATTTACCTTATGTAACTGGTAGTACTGCTCAGCACCCACCCCTCCTGGTTCTTCCGCAGTCCACAGCACCAACCGCAGAGTTCTCTTGGGGCGGAGCCCTAGGACATACAAAATTAAATATGGCTTTTAGTCCCAAATGTTCTATTTGTCTAAACAATTCTTGTGTTGGCCTCTATTTCCCCAGGGCAGCTGCATATGAATTTCCATCAAACAGCCACCTCTGCTCTATGACCTCAACAAAAAGCGAGCGTTAGTACTTTTACTGCTGCAGAGTAGAAGATGTATAGCTGGGGTCACTATTAGTGTGGTAGCAGGGGAAGCCGCTGTGTGTTACAGCCATCTCTACAGGCCTGAACAACAGAGGCTCCACAGTCACTTCCTTACCCAGGCCTCTTACAGGGCAACATGTGCTACTGCCTCTGCCATGCCTGAAGTAAATCAACTAACCAAACCGCTTTCAGCAGACTTGCTGGTAAGGATCCTCATTACCTTCACCTTAATTGAAGATATGCTAGTAGATTTGTATGAGAAACTCTAAGGGTTTTAAGTACTAAAGGACAGTAGGATATAATTTTGCTATTCATTACTAAGAATGAAATAGCAGAGAGAGCTGTACTTTAGATCCTTCCATACAACAAGCTGTTGAGCATATGCAAAGTTTTTTAAAGCAAGGCAAGTGCAGGACAATTCTGTGAGAGCAATGTCAGCCGAAGGAGAAAAGTAGGGTCTACACTGCAAAAGAGTTTATTGCTGTAACAGATCCAGGCAGATATAAATTATGGTCTTTGATTTATGGTTAATTAATTCAGTTAATTAACAACAAGGAGTCCGGTGGCACCTTAAAGACTAACAGATTTGTTTGGGCATAAGCTTTCGTGGGTAAAAAAAACATTTCTTCAGATGCATGGAGTGAAAATTACAGATGCAGGCATTATATAATGACACATGAAGAGACGGGAGTTACCTCACAAGTGGAGAACCAGTGTTGACAGGGCCAATTCAATCAGGGTGGATGTAGTCCACTCCCAATAATAGATGAGGAGGTGTCAATTCCAGGAGAGGCAAAGCTGCTTTTGTAGTGAGCCAGTCACTCCCAGTCCCTATTCAAGCCCAAATTAATGGTGTTAAATTTGCAAATGAATTTTAGTTCTGCTGTTTCTCTTTGAAGTCTGTTTCTCAAGTTTTTTTGTTCAAGTATAGCTACTTTTAAATTTGTTATAGAATATCCTGGAAGATTGAAGTGTTCTCCTACTGGCTTTTGTATGTTAATTAAATCTGGTAAATCAGTTCATGAAAGAGTATATTTATTCTGTGCATCAACATTTCACACTTCCTTAAAAAATGCTGAGAGCTCCCATACAGTATAATTTTTAAGAAAGGTCAAGAAAAGATGGGCATAGGGTGAAGCCAGTTGTGAAAAAGTTATTGGAATGTAGTCATGCACATCTCTGTAACTAATTATAACCACCACCACCCATTTTTTCCCACCTGAAAGAAATCAGGAATACAATAGAAATGAAATATTCAAAATATGAAAAACTTACACTTCCCATTATTCTGTAATTCAGTAAGTACAAACAATAGAATCCAGTAATTAAAACTACATTTTCTAAATGCAAGTCACCTGACTCTAAATGCAGCAGAATGCTCGTTTTTTAAAAACAACCCTCCCCCCCCCAATCCCAACAGTTTGCTGCTCCACTTCTAAGTAATAACAACACAGGATTAGTATCCTTCCTATTTCAAATCAGCCAGATGTCCAATGATGTCATATTATGATAATAATATAGATATCGCATTGAAGTTAGCAAGACTACGGCCACAAAATAACCAAACGTGGCAACAGCTTGGTTCATAAAAAAAGGCTGCTCCAAGACATAAATCATGTGCTGGCCCCAAACCCACATCAGAAGAGAGTGTGTCATGTTCCAAATGGTGCTAAAGGTTAAGACTTAAGTGACAATTAGACAGGATATTTGAAAGGTTGTTTTTATTTAACTATCACATCACAAAATACTACACACTGAGGGCCAAGCCTTGGTCCATTGCATAAAGTCTATGTAAAGGGGCTTTGTGCAAGGGAAACTCTTGACAGGTAGAAGCAGAATTTTCCCTCTCTCCCTAGGCCGTGGAGCACTGGCACAGCTGCTGCTATACCATAGAGGTTTGTAGTAGCCACTGCTGCCCCTAAAGTTGCACTACATGGGGGGAAGGGTTTGGTCAGTATCTTCATGTGGTCATGGAATCAATGTTCAAACCTGCACCCCTCCAATGGCTCACCCCTCAGATTGTTGTGGTATATATTCACAAGTTAGCAGAATTGCAAAGAAAACTGCTCTGTGCCTGGTGTTATTAAAAAGGAATTTTTTTGTTCAAGGCACATTCTTTTTAATCAAGTTTACTATGGCTTTAATAAGGGTTTTGTTTTAAAACACTGCTTCCTAGTAAGGTATAATCCACCAGAACAGCTAGAGATTTTTTTTGGTTGATTAAGGCATAATATCTAGTAAAAGTATTGGTAAAATGTAATTTAGCCTCGAAAACCATGTTCTGTGATGATTAGAGTACACTATATGGAGAATTGTATGGCAAACTTCAAGCCAATCACTGCTTTAGTACACAGAAGAACAAAAGTATAAATAAAATAATGTCTCAGCTTTTCCACCTAGATAAATGATAGAATATACACTTTAAATAATGACACTAGAAAAATAAGATTTTTTTATTTAGATGTTATATAAACACAAAATAGATCACTGTTGCAATCTGCAGCTCGTTATAACATTATTTTCTTGATTTATTAATGCAATGATCCTATTGTGCCCTTATGGATGCCATGTATATCTAATACTAGTATGCAATTCAAATGAAAGTGGAGGAACTTGACTCTTGTTCAAACCATACAAAGTCAATATTCCTCATTCTGAGGGTATGTCTACACTACGAGAGTAGTTCGATTTTACTTAAATCGAATATGTGGAATCGATATTGCAAAGTCGAACGTGTGTGTCCACACTAAGGACAGTAATTCGACTTTGTGAGTCCACACTAACGGGGCAAGCGTCGACATTGGAAGCGGTGCACTGTGGGCAGCTATCCCACAGTTCCCGCAGTCCCCGCTGCCCATTGGAATTATGGGTCGAGCCGCCAATGCCTTCTGGGTAAAAAAATGTGTAGAGGGTGCTTTTGGGTAACTGTCGTCATCCGTCCGTCACTACCGACCTCCCTACCTCCCTGCCTGAAAGCGCCGGCGGGAAATCAGTTCGCGCACTTTTCTGATCAGTGACAGCGCGGACGCCACAGCACTGCGAGCATGGATCCCACTGCAACCATCGCTGCAGTTGTGGCCGTTCTCAACACCTCGCAGCTTATCATACACCTTTCCCTGAGGCAGATGCAGAGAAATCGGGCGAGGAGGCTACGGCACCGCCGTGAGAGCCTGAAGTCGGAGAGTAGCACAGAGCTGTCAGAAACCACGAGCCCCAGCGCCCAGGACATCACGTTGGCAATGGGTCATGTGGATATCGTGGAATGGCGATTCTGGGCCCGGGAAACAAGCACGGACTGGTGGGACCTCATAGTGCTGCAGGTCTGGGACGAATCCCAGTGGCTGCGAAACTTTCGCATGCGAAAGGGGACTTTCCTCGAACTTTGTGAGTTGCTGTCCCCTGCCCTGAA
>NW_020680972.1:0-7907 GCF_002925995.2 Terrapene triunguis
TTCATTGACCTGGGTGCAGTAAAATAGAAGGCTCATTAAATTTCAAAGCTATCACAAAGTAAAATTAGTCCTAATGTTTTACCTGTAGGACAGAATAGGAATGTGTCTGGTTCTCCTAAATACTGATATATTTCATTAGTAATGGAGACCTGGGCATGAGCAAAGGAGCTAAAGACTTCTTTGTCTGCTGCACACATGTTGTGATCAATATCATCAAACAGCAGTGCAAAGGATCTGCAGCCAAACTGGGAAACCTAGAGCAGAAGGGGAAAGAAGTGAAGAGAAATGTTTAGAAAATTAAGAAAACAAACCATAAAAACTTCTAAAAGCTAACTTGCCTTTAACAGGATCAGCCAACATTCCTTCCTCCCCGCCCCCCCCCCCCAAAAAAAAAAAAACAAATAGCCCACAAAATAAGTATGAGTCAATTTCTGTTTGAGGAATCACTGTTTTTCAGTTTGTAATTTGTAATCTAAAAATACACTTGAAATTCCCAAGTATATGTCAACATTTAAATCAAATCCACAGTACCCTGCATAAAGTGCACAGCATCGCAAGATGAGTGACGCATGTTGGAGTGATTCCATTACCACAGTGTGCCTTGCAAATTCAAAACTCTTTCCAATAAAGGAAGGACTAGAGGAATGGGGGAGGGAAGGAAGAGGAATGCCTTGGCAGTTATCGCCAATTAATGCATGACTCTGACCCACCATTATGTTTTTCTCAAGGATACCACTGGAGACTGGCAGTCTGTTCCAATTTCCCAATCCAAGTCTTATCTCATAGGAGAAGCAGACAACTAGGAAAGACCAAATTCAGCAACAGCCCTCGGGTGAAGTGGAGCAGAACATCACAGGAACTTAGAAGGTATGTGCACATTTTAGGTCTTCCCCATTGAAATTTTTCTTGGAGGAATACCATCCTTCCCTTTGGATAGGAGTCTTAGTTTGAGGTTTTTAAAAATGATTTTAGGACCAAAATTCCCAACAACAGTTAGTAAGAATTGCTATTCCTGATCAGATCACTGCCAGCATCCTGCCTCTAAGGAAGTTCCCATAGTGCACTGGCCAATTGTACAAAATCTAACATGGGTGAAAAAGTTCTTCCTGACGCTTACAGTAGTTTCAATCCCAAAGCCTCATTGTTTATTTTATGAGAAACTCTGAATATTATTAGACATAGTATTATACAGACATTGGCACTTATGTTCAATACTTAAAAGCAAAATTGGTCAAAAAATGCCACCAAGTGTACAGCAGACACATGAGTTACTGAGTTATTTTGGAAGTTCCAAACATTCTTAAATCACATGGGCTGAGAGTTTCAACAAGACCTACCTGGTCCAGCTTGCGTTTCAATGTGGACACTTCTTTTGTATTTGAGAAAGTGATATCAAGTCCAGGCGAGATGGCATAGATGAATTCTATCTCATATTCTTGGGCAGCCGAGATTAGGGTCATGAGTTGCTCTAAGAGTTAAATCCAAGTATTTCAGAAGGATTCATCAATAAGAAAGCTAAGATACCTCCTCATAAATATTAAGAAATACATTATAAAAAGCAAATTACTCCATTGCTAGAAGCCAAGAAAGGGTTTCAGGTAGCTTTAACAAATATTTTGAATGTTCTAAGATTACTGATGCAGCAGTAAGCACTAAGCTGTATTGCAAATTGTGTAGAGAAACAACATTAAAGGGATGGTAACAAATACTTGTCTTGTAGTTTAAGCTTCATTTCACATTTATCATTAGTTTTAGAAACCTTTTAAAAGAATGAGAATATGCCAGTTTGATCTTGTTGTTGTGTGGCAAACATGGGTGCATTTCACCTGTTTATATGGAATCAAACCTAAAAGCTCTGAAACTGTTACTCATTTCCATATGGGTCAAAAATATTAAAGAACTGATCCAATGTAGTAATCAATTTTTGCAAACAGGATTTGTTCATTTGAACTCTTTGTCTGATGCTTTCAATTCCAATATTTGTATACTGCTGAGCTACAGGATGCATCAATAGTGGCTTTTAAAAACCTTTGAGTAGAAGTTATCCTTAAAAAAAAAAATGGCAAATTTCATTCTCCAAGCTGAGAGAAGCAGAAGTAAACAAATAATTTTTTTGGAACCTGTAATAACCTACGGTGTTATTGGTAACAGGTAAGAAAATTTGTTTTATAAATATAATTGTCATCTGCCAACATCCCTTTAACTTTATTCCTAAAACCATTCAAAGTAGCCCCTACAAGATTTAATTCTGATGTGGTTATCGTCTCTCTCCTTCACCCAAGGAAGAGACTCCTACAAATGCCCTGTTAGCCAACAAACCTCTGTGCTCTGACAGAATAGCTCTTTTCCACTGGTGACAAGAGCACCTTAAAACTCAGTAAGGGCCATCTCCTCTCCTCAATGAAGTCAGCAGCAAGACTCCTAGGTGCAGGCCCTAAGACTGTACAATTTTACTTATTTTCAGATTGTTAGGGCTGACAACACTGGGGCACTACTGGACAAGAACACCGTAGTTATGCTAGCTAGGTCTCCTCTGCTGCTGGGAAATCAGGGAAGAGAAAGAAGAGTAACCACTTCTTGTGAAAACCACCAGCTACTAAATAAATCCCAAATGTCAAACTTCTGGTTTTTACCTTAAAGTTCTGATTAAGCCAGAAGTTGAAGTTCCAGTCATGGCTCCCCTCACTAGTGTGCGCGCACTTGATCAACCAGAGACATTAGCAAGCTGATCTGCTCATTCCATTTTAAAAAGGAAATATTTTCCCCTTCCTTACAATAAGGCCCCGATGACCAATTCAGATAAGGAAAAAATTCAAAATGAACCCCTCTCACTGCCAGAAGAGGGAAAGTTGAAGGAGAGTAAATCCCACAATAAAACTAAAGCTAGTCTTAAGCGGAGTTTTAGAGGTGAAATGCAAAGCTAAAATTAAAGTGAAGGAAAACCCAAACTTATGTTGCAAGCCCTATTAAGTAAGCTTGCAAGGGGCATTCAGTATATAAACCTTGACCTAATGCTTTTCTGCATTGCCATTCACCTTTAAAACTGGATACAATGATTAAACATACAAGCACATGTACCAGTGACTGTGATTCATTCAGCAACTACTTATAGAAAATACAGAGGGGAATAAAGGCAATTACCAGCTTCCTCCACAGAGTACATTTCTCGCCAGAACATCCTGTGCTTGTAGTCATCTTTTGGAGCATACAAGTAGGTATTCAGTCCCCATTTCTGAAGCCTATAACGGGGGGAAAAGCCTCCATTAGTATTCTACAAGTGCAACAAAGCTGCATTTTATAGGATCTCATTCTCAAATTTATCCATTTGTCTTTGAGAACATTCACCACTATACTACTAATTCAAAATGGTATTGCAAAAGTTTGAGAGACTAGACAAATCCAGAACAGCCTGAGCAAGATTAGAAGGGAAATGTAATCAGCTAAAATACAAATAATACGTAAAATGCTGCCCTAAGTCAGGCCTGAGTATCCTTAATAGTCTACTAAGTGGAAGATGATAGTTTTACTGTTCTGGAGCACATTGCAAACCAAGGGGAAACGTGACTTGCCTTCTAAAAAGTTCTTTCCTCTGCTCCATAATCCATGGTCTTCCATAAAATCCTGTGGGAAACAAGATTAAAATTATCCAGTTATACATCAGACTGTATCTGTTTCATGAAACAAAGATTATTAAACTGATAAGAACAGGTACTACGCTTGATCTTAAACCCACTTTTCTTCTCCTCCTCCCACAAGATGTTTCTATTACATTCAGTTTAAAAACCTTCTAGCAATCGGGGGGGGGAAAAAATCAAAATTGCATAAAAACATAACATACTAAAAAATCATAAGGGAAATACTAAAAGATCTATATTTTCAATTTAATTACACCCTACATAATTTATGATCCATGCTGATAATTTTAGCCACTGAAGCAATTAATTTTCAGAATCCAAGCAGAAGTCCTCAGCAGATGCCCTTCACAAGTCAGGTCAGCACTACTACACAAGTAGCCCGAACAGCAATAACCCAATTATGCTATCATTCTAGAAGTCTGATGAGCAGTTTTAACTTTAATAGTGGAATATTGAACAGTTCTGAAAATAATTACCAGTGCAAGAGTGTTTCTTGATACAGACAGGTTATATTACCTAAATCTACACATATTATGCTCAAATATACGGGAGGTGGGGTTTGAGCAAATAGAGGGCCAGACTCAAATGGATACGTAAGATTTGTTCCCTTTTTTATTTTAACTAGGAAATGCTGGCATCTTATTACACTGTGCCCAAGGATATAAAGTTTCAGCTTGTGAAAAATGGAGAGGCGCCTAAACAGAATATTTCAATGGAAATCCACAAGTTTGATCTGCCTCAGACTTCAAATTTAATAAGTTCCTCCCAATCTACCCTCTATGAATGACACTTCATCAAAAGCAATGATCTCGACTAGCCTACCATTATTCAAGCAACTTCATTTAGTATTGTGCACCAACAGATCCACACCTTCAATCACAAGTGGACACTCTTCATATTAGAAAGTCTCAGTTTGGCAGTCTGAGGGAGACCCCCAAGACTAAAAGAGTGAAATGTAATAAGCTTTCATTTTCATCCAGCATAACTGCTCTGCTTGATGAATGATGCAACTGGCAGGGCAAAGCAAAAGCATGTACAAGCCCTTACATCACTAGCCTGAAGTTAAACAGTCCTATTTCCAGACCTGATCACCCACTATCACTATATTTGCACTTTCATTTTAAATAGAAAGACTAGACAGGCTTTGTTCATTAGACTAATGTTTGACTTTTTAAAACAAGGTACAATTTGAGAGTGTCCTATGTTAAAAAATTGACTCCAATTACCTATTAAAAGTGAACCCTGTGATTTTAAGTTTGAGGAGCTCTAAATAAGCTCAACTTGTAAAGGTTATTCTTAACAGAGCAATTTTTAGTTATTTAGTGCCACAAAGTGGTGAAGTTAGGTACTACCACTCCCATTTGGTTGCAATTGTGAAGTGACAAATGGAGGACAGTGAAACAGCAGAGCAAATAAAGAGGCGCGGTGGTGTGCACAGAACAAATAAGGTAACAGACAAATTCTTCTCATTTACAGAAATGTAATAGAGTTGCATTGTCACTGGCAGGCAAATTTGGTCCTAAATTAGTAAAACAGACCTACCTAATCACAAAGGGACCTAATTAATGTGGTGCCTAGTCAATACTTGGCACTTCTATGTATGTAGAGTATTCTGAACATCGGAACACAATTTGAAAACTAATCGTGTAGTAACCTGAAGTGAAATCAAGATGCAAACTTAAAAAAAAAAAAAAAAAAAAGGGCAGTGAAAGATAATGGGTAGGGTTAAAGTATTAAACAATGAAGAGTACATTTAGATTAAAATATATTAAACTAAAGTGCTAGTAGTGTATTAAGATATTTTAACCTGACAGCATCCCTGTAAATCAAAGTACTAAGACATGTCAGCTGGGGACAATGTTAACATCCTTCTGTCCGAGCTAAGATCTCAGTCCGTCTTTCCCATCTCTCTTTGTGGGTGTCCAGCAGTGAGATTAAACATAGGCAGAACAGAGTTTTAATTCCCATCCTCCCACACATACCCTCATTCCTTGTCACTAAGGGTCTTAATCTGGTTGCTGTATTTGACCATCAGATTCGAGAAAAGTCGAGACCCTGACAATTCTTCTTGTCGCAATGTGTCCACTTCAGGCCTTTCCTCCCCATCTACAGCAAAAGCTTTTGTCCAGGTCCTCAGTATCTAAGCTACCAATTTCTTCATCTCTGGCCTTGACCAATGCCATCGTGGCCCACTTTGCCACTGCAACAACAGTTCCTGACTCATCGCTTTGATCATGTTACATCCCCCTCCGCAACCTTCGCCATCTCTCTCTCTCCGATACGTTACTGAGACCCTGATTCCCACGGATTGCCTATACTTAAGATTGAAAGCTCTTCAGAGCAGAGATCTTTTTGCTACATGTCTGTACAGTACCTAGCACAATGAGGCTGGGACCTAGAGTCTAGTTGGTACCACTATATAAACAAACAAAATGGTCTTGTGGGAAGGTGAGAAAATGGAGAGAGGGAGAGACTGGGAAATGGGTAATTTGATAGAAAGCCTTTCACCTCTAGGTCTCGGATTCAAACCAAATCAGTCAGAAGTGATCAGAAGCTTACTACCATCTGACACCTATTCAGTATCTTATGTAAAACATACTCATCTTAGTACAGGAAGGAATACAAAAGGCCTTCGCTGCTGCCATCTGTGCTTATCTGTTCCCTGGCTTCAATCTCCAGTCTATCAATCTGGTACCTTTCACTACAAGGTAAAAATCTACTTCAGTAATGAACATTTTGGGTAGACCTGAATATCCCCAGGCTGGCTAAGGGCTAATAAGTTCCAAAAAGCTTGACAGATATTAGCAATGACAATACTACCAAATGATACACTTTTAAAAAGTGATAAAAAAGATCTATTGGAATTAGAAAATATCCAGAAAAGGGCAAAAATAAAAATGATTAAGGGTATGGAACAGCTGCCATAATTAACAACACTGGGACTTTTCAACTTGGAAAAAAGAGAGACTAAGGGGGAATATGATAGAGATCTATAAAATCATGACTGATGTAGAGAAAGTAAATAAGGAAGTGTTATTTACGTCTTCTCATAACACAAGAGCTAGGGGCCACTAAATAGGCAGCAGGTTTTAAACAAACAAAAGGAAGTATTTTTCCACACAACGCACAGTCAACCTGTGGAACTCCTTGCCAGAGGATGTTGTGAAGGTCAAGACTATAACAAGGTTCAAAAAAGAACTAGATAAATTCATGGAGGAGAGGTCCATTAATGGCTATTAGCCAGGATGGACAGGGATGGTGTCCCTAGCCTCTGTTTGCCAGAAGCTGGGAATGGGCAACAGGGGATGATTCCCTGTTCTGTTCATTCCCTCTGGGGCACCTGGCATTGGCCACTGTCGGAAGACAGGATACTGGGCTAGATGGACCTTTGGTCTGACCCAGTCTGGCCATCCTTATGTTATGTTAATATTTACTGCTGCCAAAGGGTGTTTTCCTTTTAGACATGAACAAAAGCAATGTAAATGCTGACTTTGATAAACAACCCATTTCACTCCCCACTGCATCCGCTAATCGTTTTGTTGTCCAACTGAAAAAGTTTCTACAAATCTAAAACTTATCAGTCTAGCTATAACAATTCAAACAATTCCAAGCTAACAATTATGTCCAGAATAAACTTTATCTTTCCAGATTACAAGCATCCATCTCAATCACTGTCAAAAAAGCCCCAAATTTTTCAGCAATTAATGAAAAGTATTGAAGCCTACTTTATTTTACAGCTTTCACCATAATAAAATTTGTGCAAGATCTCAGTGAAACAAATATGCCAAGCGAGAAATGCACATTACTCCATAATGCAATTAAAATGACAAGTGACAGCATGATAGAGAACAGGGACTTACTTAGTACTAATGTGAGATCAGACGCCCATGGAATCACCTATTTCTTACACAGGAGAAGTCTGAACTTCTAACATGCAGGCAGGGAGCATGGCTCGGGTTTCCTTACTGCAGGACAGCCCTGTAGGCTGGGTCTCCGCCCCCGCATATAGGAGCTAGCCAGGAATGCTAGACTATGCCTGCACTACAAGCCCATTGATCTACCAGCCTAGAGAGCAGCTTGTGGGGTGGGGCCGGCTGCGCCCCCCCAGGTACCCCGGGGTGGGGAGAAACTGCACCATGGGGCCGGATATGCCCCCCCCAGGTACCCCGGGGTGGGGAGAATCTGCAGCGTGGTGCCGGATGTGCGCCCCCGAGGTACCCCAGGGTGGGAAGAACCTGCAGCGTGGGGCCGGCTGCGCCCCCCCCCCCCCCC
>NW_020680973.1:0-2061 GCF_002925995.2 Terrapene triunguis
AGGGGCCCAGGCCCTGGGTCAGGGCGGGGCACAGACAGTCTTTGCTCAAGCCCTTTGGGGCAGGGGTTGAGCTGACAAACAGTTAAAGGGGCCCAGGCCCTGGGTCAGGGCGGGGCACAGACAGTCTTTGCTCAAGCCCTTTGGGGCAGGGGTTGAGCTGACAAGCAGTTAAAGGGGGTTCAGGTTCCTACCTGAGCGTTGGGTGAGGGGGAAGCCTGCCACCCGTGAGTGGGGGTGGCAGGGGGGGACGCAGGCCCACCCACTCCACTGCGTCCCAGCCCGGGGCCCTAGCAGCGATTACTATCGCTGCTGGTCAGTGGGGTATCCTGACCGACACATACTGACATGGGCTCGTAGGCCTCTGCAGCCTGACCGGGGTCGGCTACCCCCGGGCTACTTCCTTCGTCCCCCTCGGGGCTTACCTCGGTGGTAGTGCTGGGTTCGGGCCAGTCTAGTAGCATCGGCTCCTCGGGAGCGGGGCTTGAGGGCTGGTCCGGCGGTTCTTCCTCCGGATAGCTGGCCCGGGGCAGGCTTGACTCGTCCTCGGGGCCGCTGGTCTGGGGCCAGCTGGGCCAGTCTCCCTCGGGATAGCTGGGTCGCGGCAGGCTGGGCCAGTCCTCTTCGGCGTGACGGGTCCGGGGGAGGCTGGGCCAGTCCTCCTCGGGGTACCTGGCTAGAGGAAGGTTCGAGCGGCGCGGGCCGTTAGCAGGCGGTTCGCGGCCGGCCGCTGACTCCCAGCCGGGAGCTCGGGCCGGAGCGTCTGCTCTCTCCGGCAGGCTGCGCCCTACTGAGCTTTGGTGCTGGGCTTTTATACTTCCGGGTCGGGGCCGTGACCTTGGAGGGGCGGGCCCCGGACCCGGTAGCCCCGCCCACTCTAGGGATGGGGGCTGTGCCACCCTGCCAGAGGCGGAGGGGGGCCACGCCGACTCACTACACGGTCGGTCGCATTTTGCTGGTGCTCTGGCTCCTTTCTCCCTCTAGCCCTCCCCTGCCGTTGCTGCCGTTGCTGCTGAGGGAGGGAGGGAGTGCGGAGGGGGGGGCCTTGCCGGCCTGCCCCCCCCCTCGCCTCCGGAGGGAGAAGCACCGGCCCCCCCAGCATCAACACCGTCTGGGGGCCCCCCTGCCTGTCTGCTTGCCTGCCCTGCCTGGCCGGACGCCTGCCGCCCGCTGCTATCCGAGTGAGAGCTGCTATCTCCGTCGCGGAGTCCGGAGACCTGCGTTCCTGATTCGAGAGACTGTGGAGGGGTTTGTGTGTTTTGAGTGACTTTGCCAACTTTGCTCCTGGGGTGGTGTGGTGCCTCCGGTCGCGTTCGGAGGGTGGACGGTACTGAGCCTCTCGCCCGTAATTCCTCGGAGTGGGTGCCATCGCGTACGGAGAAGCCCTAGGGTCGACGTGGGGTCCTTTTGTCCCGTCCCCCGACGCAAAGCGTCTGGAGTGTAGACGGTGCCGGTCCTCTCGTTTGTAATTCCCCGGAGTGGAAACCATCGCATGCGAGGAAGCTCTGAGGTCGACGTGGGATTCTCCTGTCCCGTCCCCTGAAACGGACTGTTGAGGAGGGCACGGGGGGGGGTGCGGTGCCCCCCCCCTTCGACCATCTGCCCCCCCCACCACCACCACCCCCACCGCCGACAGCCCCTCCACCGCCCCGCGTGTCATCTGGACCTGTTTTTCGCCCCTCGGCGAGACTGTTTGCTCCCCCCGCTCTTTTCCACCGTCCGGGACTGTTTTGTCTGCTGCAGCGGGCGGCAGAGCCTACGCTTCACGAGCGCCGTGGGTGATTCCCCCCCCCCTCCTGCGTTTAGCTGGTGGGGTCCCCTCATTGTACCCCCCCCCGGTATTCGTTGGCCCTATCCTACCCCGCCCCCCTCCCTTTTAGATTTTTTCGGTTTGTCCCTTCCCCCTCCTTCTTCCCCCTTACCCCCCCCCTTATCGGCTTCAGGCCTGCTGGCTGCGTTCCCAGCCCAACTTTGGCCTTGAATCGCAGCTGGCAAGCATATTTAGCCAGGCCTTCTCATTCCACCCTCCTCTTTTCCTCGCGCGCGCCTGTGGCCCCCCCCCTT
>NW_020680973.1:2161-9223 GCF_002925995.2 Terrapene triunguis
CCCCCCCCCCCCCCCGTTGGCACCCTCCTCCTCAGCCTGCAGCCTAGCGGGGAGGAGTGGTTGCTTTTTCCTTGCTTCCCCGTCCCCCACCCCAGGGGTGCCCTCCTCCCCCCCTCTGTAGTTTCACAGGGGGGAGTGGTTAACCCCCCCTTCCTTTTTTTGCTAGACCCTCCTCCTCTGTTTATTGCCTAGAGAGGAGGAGCGGTTGCTGGTTGCAATGGCGGGGGACTCTGCTCCTGCTCCTGCCCCCGTCACTGACCCTGCTCCCGCCATTGCCCATGCTCTTGCCCCTGCCCCACTTTCTTCTTCTGCCCTGTTGCCCCCGCCCGCCTCAGTGGCCGGCCCCTTGGCTGGCCCTGCCCTGGACACCGCCGCTGCCACGGCTGCCCCTTCCACCAGCAGGAAGGGCCAAGGGAG
Organism: Terrapene triunguis; assembly: GCF_002925995.2. Classification (NCBI taxonomy): domain Eukaryota; kingdom Metazoa; phylum Chordata; order Testudines; family Emydidae; genus Terrapene; species Terrapene triunguis. The sequence goes on from NW_020680973.1 coordinate 2,579, forward strand.
AAAGAAGGGCAAAGGCCCCGCCCGTGGAACCAAGCCTCCTGCGGGCGGGGCCGCACTCCCCGCCGCGGCCCCGACTCCGGCCGCGGCCCCTCCCTCTCCTGCTGTCCCTTCCACCAACTCTGGAGGCGCTCCATCTCGGACCCCCAGAGCGTACGCCCAGGTGGCTGCCGCCACCCTGCGCACCACCGCGCCATCCGCCCCGACCGCCGCCTCTGGACCCATCCCCGGTGGCCTGGGCCCCTTCCCCTCGCTAACTAGGAGGCATGGCATCCGTTGCCACCTGGTGCCTGCCTCGCCCCACATCGAGACCTACGTGCGGGCGTTGGCGAGGGTGGTGGGGCCCTCAGCCATCGTGGCGGCCTCCAAAATGTATGGGAAGGCCGTGTTCTTCCTGGCGTCGGAGGCCGCAGCGCAGGAGGCGGTGGAAATTGGCCTGACGGTGGGGGGCGTGTTTGTTCCTTTGGAACCCTTGGAGGACTTGGGCGTACGGGTGGTCTTGACCTCCGTCCCGCCCTACCTCCCCAACGCCGCCCTGTTGCCAGCCCTCTCCGCCCTGGGGAAGCCCATTTCAGTTATAAGCCCTCTTTCGTTGGGCTGTAAGGACCCCGTCCTCCGTCACATCCTGTCTTTCCGCCGGCAGGTCCAGCTCCAACTGCCGCCGGCGGCGGGTGTCGGAACGGCGCTCGAGGGGTCCTTCCTGGTGCCCCACCAAGGGGCCCGCTACCGGGTCCATTATTCGACGGGGGAGGCCCGGTGCTTTCTCTGCCGAACGCCGGGGCATGTCCGGAGGGACTGTCCCCTGGCCCGGCTTGGAGAGGCGTCCGGGACCCCCAAGGCCCGGGAGAGTGCCGGCCCTGTCATCGCCGGCGACCCTGGCGGTTCGGCCACTGCTGCTGCCGCCGTCCCTCCTCCTTCTGCCGCGCTCCCCGCTCTGGCCGCGGAGACGGCCGAGCGGGCGGGCCTTGCCGTCGCCGACCCTGGATCGGCGGGGCATGTGGAGGTGGGGGCGGGGCAGCTTCCACCGGCCGCGGGGTCGGGCCCGCCCCAGGGGGAGGGTTCGCCCTTGCCCTCAGGCCCTTCGCCCCTGCCACCCCGAGCCCCGAAATTACTGCCCTTGCCCTCTGGCCCCGTCCCTGCTGACCGGCCCTCCACCTCCTCTTCTACCACAGAGGGCTGGGTGACCGTCCGGGGAAAGCGCAGCGCCCGCGGGTCGCGGGCTCTCTCCCTCCCCTCTGATGAGGAGGGAGAGCAGACCCCCCGAAAGATATTGCGGGGGGCCGACGTTGCTAGTGCTTCCATCGCGCCCCCGGACGGTACCCAGCAGGAGGCGCTGGCCATGGAAACTGTGGACGCCGTGGCAGCGGCTGGGGAAACTCCTGTCCCTATCGTTGAGCCCGCACCTGAGGAGGCTTCAGTAGCGGTTCTCCCGGCCCCTGCTCCGACCGAGTCCCCCGCCGCCGCCGATGTTGCCGAGGCGGCCTTTGTCTCCGTGACTGGCGGGGAGGTCGCCGGGGCCGAGGGGACCGCTTTTGCCTCCTTTTTTGATGAGATTGAGGCCCTGGGTTTGACCCCAGTTACCCAGGGGGAGGACAACCTTCCACCAGCGGGCCCCGATCCGAGCGCTGACTCAGTCCCGGGCCCCCCTCCTGCTCCCGGTCCTGTCGCCCCCGATTTAGTTTTGGGGGAACCCTTGGCCCTACCTGCTAGTCCGGCCGCGCCTGCCATCTCGTGCACAGCCGCCGAGCCCCTTGGGGTGACGGCTGTTGCTGAGCAGCCGGTTTCTACCCCCGATCCCGCCCCTTCCACACTTCCTATCCCTGAGGCCTCCCCAGTCCCTGCTGCCTCCGTCCCCTTGGCTGCAGACCCTAGCCAGGGGGAGCCGCAATCTAGCGGTTTGGCAGCAGGGGATGGGGAGCTTGTTCCTGTCCTTGACCCTGTTCCCTCTCCTGCTGTCCCCGAGGTGTCTCTTTCTGCCACCTCTGGGTTCACCGCCGCCCCCGGGGTTGTCGCTATTTCGTTGCCTGCTGACGACCCTCGGGGGACGACTTTCGTGTCTCCCCTTCCCGCCACTGTTGGGGCTGTGTTGTTCCCTCAGCCGCCCTCCCCTTTGCCGGGGACAGAGACGGGCGGCCCGGCGCAGCGGCGCCGGAGCTCGGCCCCTTGTTTGTCTGTGGGCCGCGAGGACCCTTCGGGGGCCCTGCCGGAGGATGGCAGCGGCTCGGCCGCTGCCTCCCCCTCCGCGCTGCGGGATGAGCTGCGCCTCTTTCTCTCGGATACCCGTGGTTCCCAGGGTAAGGTGCAGCTCGCCCTTCGGCGCTGGGGGGACTTCCATCTCGTCCTCCGGGCTCTGGAGGCACTTTTGGGGGAGGGGCGGGGGTCCGATCGGCGAGACATCGCGGCCTACCGGCGGGCCCGCAGGTTCCGCGACTCCTTGTTGGCCTTCGGGGCCGAGCATGGGATCTTGCGGGGCCCGCTGGAGGCCGTCGATCCCTCCGCCTGTGAGGATCTGCCCCAGCCCTCGACATGACAGTCACCACCTTTGCATCGTTGAACGCCCGGGGCTGTAGGGTGGGTCTCCGCAGGTGCCAAGTGCTCTCCTTCCTTCGGGAGGGGGGGTACTCTGTGATTTTCCTGCAGGAGACCCATACGGCTCCGGCCGTCGAGGCTAGCTGGCGGCTGGAGTGGGGAGATGGAGTTTATTTTAGCCACCTCAGCGCCCACTCAGCTGGAGTGGCCACCCTGTTCTCCCCGGGGCTGCGGCCTGAGGTGCTGGGGGTTGCCGAGGTTGTGCCGGGCCGCCTGCTGCACGTCCGAGCCCGTGTGGAAGGGCTAGTTTTAAATTTGGTCAATGTTTATGCCCCGAACAAGGGCCCGGACCGCGTGCCTTTCTATCGGCGGGCGGCGGCCTTCCTCGGCACTCTGGATTCTCGCGAGTGCCTGGTCCTGGGCGGGGACTTTAACACCACCCTCGAGGACCGGGACCGCTCAGGGCTTGAGACTTCCCAGGCGGCCGCGGGCGTCCTCAGGGAGATTGTAGACCATCACTCCCTGGTGGACGTCTGGCGCGACCACCACCCGGACGACGATACCACCTTCACCTATGTCCAGGTGGAGGATGACCGGTCGCACCACTCCCGGTTGGACCGGATTTATTTGTCCCGCCTTCATCTGGCACGGGCCCATGCCTCCAGCGTCCGGCCGGCCCCGTTCTCGGATCACCATTTGGTGTCCGTAACGGCCTCTCTCAGTTCCGAGCGGCCAGGGCCGGCCTATTGGCATTTTAATAATAGTTTGCTGGAGGACGTGGACTTCGTGGCTACCTTCCGGGAGTTTTGGTTGACCTGGCGGGAGCAGCGGCGCGCCTTTCCCTCGGCGCGGCGGTGGTGGGATGTAGGGAAGGTCCGCGCACGGCTCTTTTGCCGGAACTACACCCGGGGCGCCAGCCGGCGGAGGGGTGCGCTGATGGGGCAGTTGGAGCGGGAGGTCTTGGAGCTGGAGAGGCGTCTGGCCTCCAGCCCCAAGGATCCACCCCTCTGTGAGGCGTACCGGGAGAAGCGGGAGGAGCTCCGGGCCCTGGAAGACCACCGGGCCCGGGGCGCGTTCGTTCGATCCCGCATCCGTCTCCTTCGGGAGATGGATCGCGGCTCCCGCTTCTTCTATGCCCTGGAGAAAAGGAGGGGGGCCAAAAAGCATGTCACCTGCCTCCTGGCGGAGGACGGCTCCCCCCTCACGGATCCGGAGGAGATGCGTGGAAGGGCTAGGGCCTTCTATGCCGCTCTTTTTTCCCCGGATCCGACCGACGCCGAGGCCCGCAGGGTGCTCTGGACCGGGCTCCCGACGGTCAGCGCGGGCGACCGAGACCGGCTGGAGTTGCCTCTCTCCCTAGCCGAGTTCTCGGAAGCCCTCCGGCTCATGCCCACCAACAAATCGCCGGGCATGGACGGGCTGACCGTGGAGTTCTACCGCGTGTTCTGGGATGTCCTCGGCCCAGACCTTGTCACCGTCTGGGCCGAGTCCTTGCTAAGCGGGGTCCTCCCTCTCTCGTGCCGGCGAGCTGTGCTCGCCTTGTTGCCGAAGAAGGGGGACCTTCGCGATTTACGGAATTGGCGTCCCCTCTCGCTCCTCAGCACGGACTATAAGGTCGTAGCGAAGGCTATCTCGCTGCGGCTGGGGTCCGTGCTGGCGGACGTGGTCCATCCCGACCAGACCTACACCGTCCCGGGCCGGAGTATCTTTAATAACCTATACCTGGTCCGTGACCTTTTAGAGCTCGGGCGTAGGGATGGTCTGTCTTTCGCCCTCCTGTCCCTGGACCAGGAGAAGGCGTTCGACAGGATGGACCACGGGTATCTCCTGGGCACCCTGCGGGCTTTCGGCTTCGGGCCCCAGTTTGTAGGCTTTCTCCGGGTGCTGTACGCTGCAGCGGAGTGTTTGGTCCGGCTCAACTGGGCCCTGACCGAGCCGGTCAGCTTCGGGCGGGGAGTGCGTCAAGGGTGCCCCCTCTCGGGCCAGCTGTACGCTCTGGCGATCGAGCCCTTCCTCTGCCTCCTCCGCCGGAGGATGGCGGGGTTGGCGCTTCGAGAGCCGGAGATGCGGCTGGTCCTGTCGGCGTACGCCGACGACGTGCTCCTCGTGGTCCAGGACCCAGAAGATCTGGTGCGGGTGGAGGCCTGCCAGGCTGTTTATTCGGCGGCCTCCTCCGCCCGGGTCAACTGGGTCAAGAGCTCTGGCCTGGTGGTCGGGGACGGGTGGCAGACCAGCTCCCTCCCACCCGCGCTTCAAGCCATTCGGTGGAGCGCGGGTCCGCTGCTCTATCTTGGCGTTTATCTTTCCGCCACGCATCCTTCTCCGCCGGAGAACTGGCAGGATTTGGAGGCCAGGGTGGGTGAGCGGTTGCGGAGATGGACAGGACTGCTCCGGTGTCTCTCCCTGCGAGGGAGGGCGCTGGTGCTGAACCAGCTCGTCCTGTCCATGCTTTGGCACCGACTCAACACCCTGAGCCCGGCCCCGGGGATCCTGGCCAGGCTCCAGAGGATGGCCCTGGAGTTTTTCTGGCCGGGACTGCACTGGGTCTCTGCTGGGGTTCTGAGTCTCCCCCTGGAGGAGGGGGGACAGGGCCTGGTCTGTCTACGTAGCCAGGTCCATGTCTTCCGCCTCCAGGCCCTGCAGAGGCTCCTTTATGGTGCTGGTAGTCCGGCATGGAGCACGTTAGCGCACGCCTTCCTTCGCCGCCTCCGAGGGCTCCGATACGACCGGCAGCTCCTTTTTCTTCACCCGAGAGGTCTTCCGCGAGACCTCTCGGAGCTGCCGGTCTTCTACCAGGACCTTCTCCGGACCTGGAAGCTTTTCTCGGCGACCAGGTCCACTGTGGCCACCGAGGGCGAGGATCTCCTCGCGGAGCCCCTGCTGCACAATCCCGATCTCCGTGTGCAGGTGGCGGAGTCACCCTCGGTGAGCCGGAGGTTGGTCCTGGCGGAAACCACCAGGGTCGGAGACCTCCTGGACTACACCAGAGGGGACTGGGTGGATCCCCGCACGCTTGGTCGGCGCATGGGGCTCTCCACCCTTACGACCCCTCTGCGTGTACTCCGGGAGGTGGGCGCTGCGTTGTCACCTTCTGCTCTTGACTTCCTGTGGCGGACCCTGCGGGAAGGCGCTCCCCGCCCACCCCTCACCCCGGGCCCTCCGGATCTTTTTATTGGGCCCCTGTCCCGTGAGCCCCCCCGGCTCTTCCGATCCCATAACCTGAACCGGCTGCACGCTTTGCAACCGGTCCGGTTTCGAACCGCACCTAGAGACCACCTGTACACGCTCGTGCTCCACACGTTACATTTTCTCACCCTCGTGTCCCGCCCCGATACCAAATGGCGGGACTACCTACTACCTGTAGAGGGTGAGAAACCCCGGTGGGCCAGTCTTTATTCCACCTTGGTTCCACGGCCCGCCGGGGACATTGGATGGCGGCTCCTTCACGGAGCCGTGAGCACGGGCGTGTACTTAGCGCGGTTCACTCCCGTTCCCGAGGCCTGCCCATTTTGCGGCCTACGGGAGACCCTGGCGCACGCATACCTTGAGTGCGCCAGGCTGCAACCCCTGTTTCGGCTCCTCCAGAACCTCTTGTTGAGGTTCTGGTTGCACTTTTCCCCACACCTGTTTATTTATGCACACCCTATCCGTGGCCCCACGAGGTCGAGGGATCTCCTCGTCAACCTCTTCCTGGCCCTGGCTAAGCTTACCATCTATAATACCAGGGAGAAGATGTTGACCGAGGGGGTGCTCTGCGATTGTGGGGCCTACTTCCGTAATCTTTTGGTTTCACGTCTCCGGGCGGAGTTCCACTGGGCAGCGTCCGCTGGCTCCCTTACCACCTTTGAGGAGCAGTGGGCGCTGTCCGGGGTTCTTTGCTCGGTGTCCCCATTTGGTTCCCTGATTTTGAACCTTTAACCGTCACCTCACTCCCTGTTTTTTTATCAGTTGTCCCAAGGAATTACTTGGTTTCTGGGTCCAGTGGTCCCTCCCGCTAGGCTGGGGGAGGGGCCTTTAGCAGTGGGCGGGTAAGCCCGCCCACTTCCCGGTTAACCAATATGGACTCACTACAGTGCCTCACAAAATGGTGATGTCTGGAGGCCTTGCACCTGTGTGCAT
>NW_020680974.1:0-9412 GCF_002925995.2 Terrapene triunguis
CAGCAGACTTCCCTTACCATGCTGTAGGTAAAAAACAAATTAGACTGAATAGCAGAGTAGTTGATGCACAAAGTTGAGTGCTTACTTTTTTATAATCTGGTGGAATACACAAAATGCAACGGTAACAAAAATACCATAACTACAAATTGAATTTGTGGAGGGAAAATTATATTCACACAACTATATTTTGCTAACAGAACTTTTGTGCATGTTCTTGCTAACATCATTGATTCTGGTGCTCACTAAATGAGTAATGGAGGGGAGAACCTTAACAAAATAAGTAGCTACTTGTGTAGATGAAATTTGTGCAGACTGCTTGCTAGTCATAATGGATTACCAGCGTATGAAAAGTTATATTTGCCCTTGAGTGTGAATGCATTACATTAGCGACTCAAGCAACCTTCATTAACCCAGTCTCATGGATCACAACTCCTCTCTTAAAATAACTGTCCTTGTGTGTACTGCAGAACATTGCATCAGACTTTAAACAGCCAAGCTTCTTCATTCATCTAAGAAAAATTTCCTGAGTTAAAATAATCAGAGCTTCTAATAAATCGTGATTAAGGAAGATCTTATGAATTTAATTAATGTAATATTTTTATAGGAGACAGAAAATTTGAAGTTATAGAATCATTGCTCCATCTAATTCATCCACTTGTTTGTTTACTACTTCTGTTAAGATAAAATCAATCGTACAAACATAGAGAGACATGGTCTTTGCCTGAAAGAGCTTACAGTTGAATACAGCTAGCTCATTATTATTATACATCTGTGTTTCATACATTAATATTTTTATTCCAAGAATGTTCATCTTTGTCTTAAACTCTCGTTTGTTTCACTCCCTTTTCTTCATTCTACCACTCCCTCTAATCATTTGTTATGCCAATAACTGAATCTTGTCTTTTGAATGTAAGCTGTGGAAGTCATGGACTATCTCATTATTTGTACAATGCCTGACACAGTGGGACACTGATCCTAATTTATAGCCGGTTGGTGCAATTAGGTAGTACTACTAACAATGGGAACATCCTTCTTAATAGGGCTGTCAAGTGATTAAAAAAATGAATTGCAATTAATCGCGCTGTTAAACAATAATAGAATACCATTTACATATTTTTGGATGTTTTGTACATTTTAAAATATATTGATTTCCGTTACAACACAGAACACAAAGTGTACAGTGCTCACTTTATATTTATTTTTTATGACAAACATTTGTGCTGTAAAAAAACAAGACATTGTATTTTTCAATTCACCTTATAGAAGTACTGTAACGCTTTATCATGAAAGTTGAGCTTATAAATGTAGAATTATGTACAAAAAAAAGTGCATTCAAAAATTAAAACAATGTAAAACTTTAGAGCCTACAAGTCCATTCAGTGCTGCTACTTGTTCGAGTCACTCAGACAAACAAGTTTGTTTACCTTCGCAGGAAATAATGCTGCCCGCTTCTTATTTACAGTATCACCTGAAAGTGAGAATAGACATTCACATGGCACTGTTGTAGCCAGTGTTGCAAGATATTTACATGCCAGATGTACTAAAGATTCATATTTCCTTTTATCTTCACCATCATTCCAGAAGACATGTGTCCATGAAAGCATGTCCTCTGGAATGGTGGCTGAAGCATGAAGGGGCATATGAATGTTTAGCATATCTGGCACATAAATACCTTGCAATGCCGGCTACAAAAGTGCTGGGCGAACGCTTGTTCTCACTTTCAGGTGACGTAAATAAGAATTGGACACCATTATCTCCCGTAAATGTAAACAAACTTGTTTGTCTTAGCGATTGATTGAGTAAGAAGTAGGACTGAGTGGAATTGTAGGCTCTAAAGTTTTTTGAGTCAGTTATGTAGCAAAAAGAAAATCTACATTTGTAAGGTGCACTTTCGTGATAAAGAGATTGCATTATGGTACTTACATTAGGTGAACTGAAAAATATGATTTATAATGTTTACAGTGCAAATATTTGTAATAAAAATAATATAAAGTGAGAACTATACAGTTTGTATTCTGTGTTGTAATTTAAATCAATATATTCAAAAATGTAGTAAAACATCCACAAATATTTAATCAATTTCAATTGGTATTCTATTGTTTAACAGTGTGATTAAAACTGCAATTAATCACCATTAATTTGTTTGTGTTAATCGCGTGAGTTAACTTTGATTAATCAATAGCTCTACTTCTTAATATCTCTGTTAGCCTGTTTTCTCTGTTTTAAATCATATCCACCTGTTTTTTACACTCCACTGTGGAGCTCAAAAGGTTGTCTCTTTCGCCTACAGAAGTTGGTCCAATGAAAGATCTTACCTCACTCACTTGTCTTGAAAAATTACTTGGAATTTTTCCAAATTTGCCATAAGCAGGAAGCAGTCCTTGCTGAAAGAAAATGAAAGTGGCAAAATAATAGCTTGGTTTTTAATGCCAATTTAATGCCTACCTATAGCAGCTAAATTCACTATGGTTAAGATTACTACAACAAGCTGTAAGGACACTATTGATTTGACATTTTAACATAAATATTATTTCAGTAAAAATTTTAAGGTGTTTGAAATGTTACCATGCAACTTGCACGTCACATGTGGGGTTGGATCTGAAGAAAAAGGTAAATATCATATAATACAGTTCACCTACGTGATGCACTTAGTCTCATGCAAATCAGCCTGTGCTGATGGATTCTTGCACTCCTACAGATCCCAAAAGAATCATCAGCACAGATCATACTGCAGGATTGGGGCCTTAGACATTACTTTTAAAGCCTTAAGAAAATATTTTTACAGATTAAAAAAAAATTGAGAAACCCATCAAAATTAGGTGTTTTTATTTGGAGTGTCTGTGTCAGAGAGACAAGTAGATGGAAAACAATATAAATGTATAAATAAATGGAATATTGCAGCTATCTCCTCTAGTTAATGATTTCTTTGAAATATTAACAGTTCAATAATGTGTTTTTTAAAATAGCAAAGTAGTACTCCAGTATTTTTTTGCTTTTGTTTTCTCCACTGTTAATAGTCCTTTTGTGCATCAGTTTCCTAGGAAACTGTTGGATGGTTTTCTTGTTGGATTATTAGTGTGTATATGATCCTTAAAAAACACACACACAAGGAAAATGTGACAATTTGAGGTTTATTTGCCAGATTAAAAATATTGAAAATGAGGTATGTTATCCTTTGCAAAAATAGGGAGATAATATTTTCTTGGCCAATTTAGGCTGAAGGGAAAATATTGTGGTATTGCTAGTAGTGTGAGAAAAGGTCATTTAATTATTTAGATCAATGTATTGTTTAGGAAAGCATTTCTGCTGACAACTTTGTACTAGCTACTTTGAAAAAAAATGTAAATGTTGAGATTAAAACATTCTCTATTGCTTTAAAAGTAAGATTCATGGTTTGTTAAGGACATGCAAATTCCCATCACTCTGCTTGCTGCTGGCATTTTTATTTACTCCCAAGAGGCATGAAGCCCTGCTGTCTTTGAATGATAGAAAAAAGCCAATATTTTTACATTAGTTATTTTGGTATTGCCTAACTAAAAGTTTAATCTTAAAATGAGTCATTCTTTTCTCCTTTTTTATTTTGATCACATTGGACAGCAAATTTGATCACACTGGACATTTGTCAGACAGGCCTCAGCATCTTTAAAGAGGGCCCTGTTGATATTCATAGTTATGGAGTATGTTGTATTTCATTAAGCATGGCTGTTCTTAGTGATCCAGATGAATAGTCTTGGCTTCAATTAAATTCACCTGTGTTCATTTGTTTTAGGTTACAAAGGCCATTGTTTGCCGGTATGTACTGAAAAAAAAGGGTACAAGTAGGGGGGACTTTTGAGCAAAAAGATAGTAATAATTTGTCAATTGTAAGCACAAAAATGTATTCTAATTGCGAATTTATACATTTTAATGGCAATTTTGCACCTACCTGCCTCTGTGCAGAGCCGGCTCCAGGCACCAGCGCAGGAAGCAGGTGCTTGCGGCGGCCAATGGAAAGGGGCGGCATGTCCGGGTCTTCGGCGGCAATTCGGTGGCGGGTCCCTCAGTCCCTCTTGGAGGGAAGGACCGGCCACCAAATTGCCGCCGAAGAATGAAGCGACGCGGTAGTGCTGCCGCCAAAGTGCCGCCGATCGCGGATAACTTTTTTTTTCTCTTCGCCGCTTGGGGCGGCAAAAAAGCTGGAGCCGGTCCTGCCTCTGTGCAAGTTACCTAGTTTTTAAACTGCACTTTTTTAAGTTCCACTTCTGAAAATATTATGTGCACACAATTGATGTATTTAATTGCACCATACTGTGTGCTTAACATTCTTTTTGGAAAGTTTATCACTAGGTGCTAAGTGTCTAAATGTTGGTTTGAGGATCTACGCTAATCTTCTGTCTCTGCTAGCTAGCAAAATATAGAATCCCAATACTTTCAGTGTTACAGACATTACATTCATGATTGTACAATAATCATATGTCACTCAATAGCAGACCTTAAAATAGGGATGTATACAACACATCCAAAATTAGAATATGGTTTAGTGGGTGTGCTACAACCCTTTGATCTTGGAACTGTTGGTATGTACGGGCTAACAAATTAAGAATATTGGTAGTAGGGACGCAAAATATTAGGATCTCTGTTGCTCCAGTTTTTTGTGTGATGTTTGAGTTAGTCTGCTGTATTCAGTAGTACATCAACATGAACGTTAAGCCTATGTAATATGTCAAAGTAGGCATGATAGTTGAACTATATAAAAAAGCTATTGTAAAATTTAAGTCGAAAAATATATCGAAACAGACCTTTCTGATGCATTTAAATGATATTCATCTTGTATACTAAGGATGTGCTACTTGTTTTGCAGAAAAAATATTTTGTTTCATTTTTAGATTTGCTAAAGCCTTTTATTGAAAGACTTCTTGTTAGTTATCTGTTGAATATGTTGTGATAAATATAGGATTAACTAACTTTCTTGGTTTTTTTTAATTTGGTTCTTGGCTGTTTGTACAATGACTTAATGATGAAACCACTCTGATCAAGCATCACCTATCAATCACACTAATGGTTTTTTAAAACTACAGTTACAGAATACTTAATTGTGTATGCAAAATTACATTGATTTAATTATATTGAGATGTACTGTATTGACAGCTACAATTTTTATATTAAGTGAATAATTAGTGATAAGGCTTTATATAAATATGAAATTATATTCAAATTTGTTGAGGAAGGATGTTATTTTAGTTAAATATTATATTGAAGAATTTTTGAAATCATTTTAGAATATAATTTTTATTGAACAGCATTTGGAGTAAGAGAATGCTAAAATCAAAACTGAGTTTATTTAGAATTCATATTTCTGTGCTCCTTGCTACTGTTGTGAAAGATGCTTGTGATGAGAGTTTTCTCTCTTACAGTTCATCTTTTTGCTTCAGCTTGATGCTATAGTGAAGTTTAAAAAAAAAAAAGTTATAATTTTGTGTGATGGGGCTCGCCACTCCTCATTTGTCTGGCACCTCCTTCTGGTCACTTTGGGGATTAGCTCTCAAGGCAGACACCTCTTTTCATGGTCGCATGCCGTGTCACTGTCTGTTGCCAGCTTCCTGGCTTTATAGGCCCTGCCTCTTCCTACGCAACTAAGCCTGCTTGCAGTCGATTCCCTGATCTTTGGCTCTTTCTCCAGATGCAGCCCGTGGAGTTAATAGGCCAGCAGGGCACCTTAATCCCTTCCAGTCCTGTGTGGGGTGGACACACCATCAGACTTTCATAGTAGTTTTCTGTTTTAATCAATTTCAGTGCCATGTAAGAAGCTTCCCCCCACCTCTCCTTTTGTTTAAATAATGCCATCTTGGTTAGTTCTTCAATATTCTATTTGGTTTTGTATGATCTCTTTTATGATTATAATAAATGTCATATTTTAATTGCTTATGCAGTGCCCTGAGCACATGCGTTCCTCAGTTGGCTTTATAAACATTTAAACATTATTGATTTAATATCTTTTTTTTACATGTATAACTCAGAGGCCTTGATCAGGATCAGGGATCCGTTGTACCAGTGCTGTACTGTACAAATATTTCTATTTTCAAATGATCAAAAATGTACTGTTATAAACATAAATAGTTTACTACTATGTATTTATAGTGTGGTGACACCCACATTGTGCTGGGGGCTGAAGAAACATAGAAAGACAATTTCTGCCTTGAAGAGTATACAATCTTAAAAAACCACAGAGGCTGGGGGGAAAGGACATAACATAAAAGCAAAGTAATTAGTGTGCCAATTGCCCTGGATCTTGTCAGTTCTTTTTTTAATATTCTTTTAGTATATTTACATTATTTATAAGTTATGGGTTTCTAGGAGGGACTTCTTGGAGTTGAAGTCGGGGAGAGTAAGAAATTGAACAGGGAAATGGATACAGGGAGAGGGCAACTGCATAAAATGCTGGCAAAAATTGAAAGAATGGAGTGGAAGGAATGAGTGTAAAAATCAGAATGAACAGGGAGAGCAAGTTCAGACAGTTTGAGGGGAGGAATGGAATGAAGATGGACCAAGGGCTAGACAACAAATAAGAAACATATTCTTAGTCCATATTTCAGAGTTGAGTGAATCACAATGTTAGGAAATAGACAAAGGCTTCCTATCAGGAGTTGGGGCTGATGGGTATGGTGCCCCAGGTAAGTTCCTTTTGAGTTTGATATGGTGATCTGGAAGGACCTGACTTTAACCTCTGCAAACATGGTAAGAGAATGGTGCAATGGAAAGCAGCACAAATGGTAGGTGTTGGAAGCAAAGTCAGGGCATGTCTACACTGCACGTGAATTACAGTGGTATATAGAGTACATGTGCTGCATGTTTGGGTACAAATAGTAATGTAGATAGGGAGGCACTGCTTAGGTGAGTAGAGTAAGGAACTGCTGGAACCCTTAGGGTATGTACCCTATACGGCTTTCTCTGCGTTCAAACAGTGCCTTTCTTGTCTACACTACTATTTTTAGTAGTGTTGTGTCCCACTGCTCCCTGCTGCCAGTCTTTCCCTGCTGCAAGGAAAGGCTTCAGCAGTGGGGAAGGACTTCAGCAACTCACTGCTTTGTCAATATCACCTTTTGGTTTTGTCAATACAGTATTTTAGATAAAGCTAAACTTTATCACAGTAGGTCAACTAACTTGAACTGCCACAAGGTGTTTATTTAAAAAAAAAAAAAAAAAAAAAAAAAAGTTCAGTTTTACTCTAAAGGTTGAGTATGGAAAATTTGGCTCCACCTCAGTCAACTCTGAGTTTTCAGAGTCACAGCTATTTAATGACTAAAACAAGTATTATAGTACTGTTTACTCCTGTTAGCACTTCAGTGGCAATGCAGCTCTGGAAGAGTGAGCTGGATTCTATTGCGGTTTGCACAACATTCTGAATGCAGGTTTCTAGTTTGGGTGTGTGACTCAACAAGAACCCAGCTTGAATTTCTGATTTGACATTAAATTTGCAGGATAAGCAATTTTATAAACATAATCACAAAGTTATTTTATTTGTAAATTGATCAGATTTGATCTGCAGGTCATTGAGAGGCAATAAATATATGGAAACCTACACTGTTCTTTTGAAACACAGTTTTAAGTATAATTGCACTTTTAAAACTCTGTTAAATCCTTAACCTATAATATTTGTATCAGGATCCCATGTGCGTAGCTACTGAATTTATTACTTAAAATTACTTTTACTTTCTGACTAAAAACTTTTTCAAAATAGTTCAAATCTGCAGTGTGTGTGGATTTCAGAGTTATTTAAAAGTATTTCTCTAGGGCATCCATCATCCAAAGGTAACAGGATGTTTCAGAGGTGAGAGACATTTTTTCATGCAGATATATGCAAATACTATAGGTGGTTCTACACACCAACAATTCTAAGCAATTGTCTTTCCTAATTTCAGTTGAGAATCCCAGATGTACAAATTAAGTGTTTTCACATCGAACATTGTTGCTACCTGAATACTCAGATTCAGATAAGTTTAAAGCATTGAGAACATTTCTGATGCACCTGCACCTGACACAAATAGCCTGATATGCCAAAATGAAGAATGTAAGTCCAAGGGTATGTCTACACTACGAGAGTAGTTCGATTTTAGTTAAATCGAATATGTGCAATCGATATTAGAAAGTCGAATGTGTGTGTCTACACTAAGGACAGTAATTCGACTTTGTCAGTCCACACTACCAGGGAAAGCGTCGACATTGGAAGCAGTGCACTGTGGGCAGCTATCCCACAGTTCCCGCAGTCCCCGCTGCCCATTGGAATTCTGGGTCGAGCCCCCAATGCCTTCTGGGTAAAAAAATGTGGCGAGGGTGCTTTTGGGTAACTGTCGTCATCCGTCAGTCACTACCGCCCTGCCTCCCTCCCTGAAAGCGCCGGCGGGAAATCAGTTCGCGCACTTTTTGATCAGTGACAGCGCGGACGCCACAGCACTGCGATCATGGATCCCGCTGCGACCATCGCTGCAGTTGTGGCCGTTCTCAACACCTCGCACCTTATCATACACCTTTCCCTGAGGCAGATGCAGAGAAATCAGGCGAGGAGGCTACGGCACCGCCGTGAGGGCCTGAAGTCGGAGAGTAGCACAGAGCTGTCAGAAACCACGAGCCCCAGCGCCCAGGACATCACGGTGGCAATGGGGCATGTGGATTTTGTTGAACTGCGATTCTGGGCCCGGGAAACAAGCACGGACTGGTGGGACCGCATAGTGCTTCAGGTCTGGGATGAATCCCAGTGGCTGCGAAACTTTCGCATGCGGAAGGGGACTTTCCTGGAACTTTGTGACTTGCTGTCCCCTGCCCTGAAGCGCAAGGACACCCGCATGCGAGCAGCCCTGACTGTCCAGAAGCGAGTGGCCATAGCCCTCTGGAAGCTTGCAACGCCGGACAGCTACCGGTCAGTCGCGAACCACTTTGGCGTGGGCAAATCTACCGTGGGGGTTGTTGTCATGCAAGTAGCCAAGGCAATCGTCAAGGTACTGCTGTCAAAGGTAGTGACCCTGGGAAACGCGCAGGCCATCATAGATGGCTTCGCTGCGATGGGATTCCCAAACTGCGGTGGGGCTATAGATGGGACTCACATCCCTATCCTGGGACCGGGCCACCAGGCCAGCCAGTACATCAATAGAAAGGGCTACTTTTCAATGGTGCTGCAAGCACTGGAGGACCATCGGGGACGGTTTACAAACATCTACGTCGGATGGCCGGGCAAGGTTCATGACGCTCGCGTGTTCAGGAACTCTGGTCTGTTTAGACGACTGCAGGAAGGTATTTACTTCCCGGACCACAAGATAACTGTTGGGGATGTGGAGATGCCTACAGTGATCCTCGGGGACCCAGCCTACCCGCTAATGCCCTGGCTCATGAAGCCCTATACTGGCGCCCTGGACACAGAAAAAGAACTGTTCAACTACCG
>NW_020680975.1:0-3563 GCF_002925995.2 Terrapene triunguis
AGAGGAGTTTGAAGAATGGCTAGCCAAAAACTCAAAAGGTAATAACAAAATGTTTTTTAAATACATCAGAAGCAGGAAGCCTGCTAAACAACCAGTGGGGTCCCTGGACGATCGAGATACAGAAGGAGTGCTTAAAGACGATAAAGTCATTGCGGAGAAACTAAATATTTAAAAAGGGCTCTAGAAGTGATCCCAGCAATTACAGACCGGTAAGTCTAACATCAGGACTGGGCAAATTAGTTGAAACAATACTAAAGAATAAAATTGTCAGACACATAGAAGAACATAAATTTTTGGGCAAAAGTCAACATGGTTTCTGTAAAGGGAAATCGTGTCTTACTAATCTATCAGAGTTCTTTGAAGGGGTCAACAAACATGTGGACAAGGGGGATCCAGTGGACATAGTGTACTTAGATTTCCAGAAAGTCTTTGACAAGGTCCCTCACCAAAGGCTCTTACGGAAATTAGGTTGTCATGGGATAAGAGGGAAGGTCCTTTCATGGATTGAGAACTGGTTAAAAGACAGGGAACAAAGGGTAGGAATTAATGGTAAATTCTCAGAATGGAGAGGGGTAACAAGTGGTGTCCCCCAAGGGTCAGTCCTAGGACCAATCCTATTCAATTTATTCATAAATGATCTGGAGAAAGGGTTAAAAAGTGAGGTGACAAAGTTTGCAGATGATACTAAACTGCTCAAGATAGTTAAGATCAAAGCAGACTGTGAAGAACTTCAAAAAGATCTCACAAAATTAAGTGATCGGGCAACAAAATGGCAAATGAAATTTAATGTGGATAAATGTAAAATAATGCACATCAGAAGAAATAACCCCAACTATACATACATTATGATGGGAGCTAATTTAGCTACAACGAATCAGGAAAAAGATCTTGGAGTCATCGTGGATAGTTCTCTGAAGACGTCCATGCAGTGTGCAGCGACGGTCAAAAAAGCAAACAGGATGTTAGGAATCATTAAAAAGAGGATAGAAAATAAGACGGAGAGTATCTTATTGCCCTTATATAAATCCATGGTACGCCCAGCTCGTGAACACTGCATACAGATGTGGTCTCCTCATCTCAAAAAAGATATACTGGCATTAGAAAAGTTTCAGAGAAGAGCAACTAAAATGATTAGGGGTTTGGAATGGGTCCCATATGAGGAGAGATTAAAGAGGCTAGGACTTTTCAGCTTGGAAAAGAGGAGACTAAGGGGGGATATGATAGAGGTATATAAAATCGTGAGTGATATAGAGAAAGTAAATAAGGAAAAGTTATTTACTTGTTCCCATAATACAAGAACTAGGGGCCACCATATGAAATTAATGGGCAGCAGGTTTAAAACAAATAAAAGGAAGTTCTTCACACAGCGCACAGTCAACTTGTGGAACTCCTTGCCTGAGGAAGTTGTGAAGGCTAGGACTATAACAGGGTTTAAAAGAGAACTGGATAAATTCATGGAGGTTAAGTCTGTTAATGGCTATTAACCAGGATGGGTAAGGAATGGTGTCCCTAGTCTCTGTATGTCAGAGGGTGGAGATGGATGGCAGGAGAGAGATCACTTGATCATTGCCTGTTGGGTTCACTCCCTTTGGGGCACCTGGCATTGGCCACTGTCGGTATACAGGATACTGGGCTAGATGTACCTTTGGTCTGACCCAGTACGGCCATTCTTATGTTCTTATGTCATCATCTGAGACTGCTATAACATGAAATATATGGCAGAATGTGAGTAAAACAGAGTCGAAGACATACAGTTCTCCCCCCAAGGAGTTCAGTCACAAATTTAATTAATGCATTATTTTTTAATGAGCATCATCAGCATGGAAGCGTGTTCTCTGGAATGGTGGCCGAAGCATGAGGGGGCATACGAATGTTTAGCAAATCTGGCACATAAATACCTTGCAACGCCGACTACAAAAGTGCCATGAGAACACCTGTTCTCACTTTCAGGTGACATTGTAAATAAGAAGCAGGCAGCAACATTTCCTGTAAATGTAAATAAACTTGTTTGTCTTAGCGATTGGCTGAACAAGAAGTAGGACTGAGTGGACTTGTAGGCTTTACATTGTTTTGTTTTTGAGTGCAGTTATGTAACAAAAAATATCTACATTTGTAAGTTGCACTTTCATGATAAAAAGATTGTACTACAGTACTTGTATAAGGTGAATTGAAAAATACTATTTCTTTTATCATTTTTACAGTGCAAATATTTGTAATAAAAATAATATTATAAAGTGAGCACTGTACACTTTGTATTCTGTGTTGTAATAGAAATCAATATATTTAAAATGTAGAAAAGGATCCAAAAATATTTAATAAATTTCAATTGGTATTCTATTGTTTAACAGTGTAATTAATCGTGATTAATTTTTTAAATCACTATTAATTTTTTTAGTTAATCGTGTGAGTTAACTGTGATTAATTTACAGCCCTAGTTGTAACATATGTATTTATATCATGCTCATCATCACTTACTGTAATAATATGGGATACATTTTCCTCTCTGTTATGGTACTGTAAATCCAGAATAACTTCATTGACTTCACTCTGTATTTACATAAGTATAAATTAAAAGAAAACTTTGCTCAAAATACAGATGTGGGGGTTTTCTTGCAGATAACCTCATAAAGCTTCTCTATAATAGCATCTATATTAAAAATATTCTAACCAGGAACTTACTGCTCATATGTAAACAATCCAGTATATGAAAGACAGAATTCTGAGATTCTGCCTACATTAGTCTAAAAGATGTACAGTCATTCGTACATACTTGTAATCCACAGAATTTGGTATGAGGCCAGAAAACAACGGGAAAACATACTATAGAGGGAAAAAAGTACTATCATATTGTTATTAAACTCATTCTGACAGTACAGACCTACTGATTACTGATCCCATGAATCTGCTCCCATGAACATCAGTGTGAATTTTGACAGTGGCTTCAATGACAGCAGACCTAGCCCCTATGTATAGTACAAATTTTGGAGGGATATTTTCTCTCTTCCTATTTAATGGATTTTTTAACTTAGTAGTAGTAGTACTCGTCTCAACTAGGATTCAGCATGCTTCAAGTGTTACAAACAAAACCCAGGCCTTTTTGCTGGCATTTCATGAAAAGGTTGGCCTGTAGATGGTAATAATTTGATGCCTCTACATGTTAACAGGTCTAGAGGAACTTTCACACAGCTATAACTTGGTACAGGCTGATAGCCGTTGCCTGGTGTAATGATCGCTGATAACAGCCTTTTCAGTTGCTCTACAAATTCAAGAAAAAGTGAGGTAGAAACAAAGAGAAGGTGAATTGAAACCAATTTCCTCTCAGCCCTATACTCCCCCCCCCTTCTTTGCCAAGGAGTTAATGACGTGATATAGCAATAGCAAGCCAAATAATGAATAGCCAGTGACATGTACACAATGCTTTAGTTACTTGGGGAAACCATGTAACGCTTACATCTTGAAAGTGCACAACTCAATAAAAATTATGCTGCACAGGCGAAAACTAAAAGAGCTCTGGATGTATCCATTCCATTAATTTTACGACAGTGTGTTTAGAAAATAGTAAT
>NW_020680976.1:0-7508 GCF_002925995.2 Terrapene triunguis
AGAGATTCCTTTTCACTCATCAGTCAGGTAAATGGAGGCCCATAAAGGAAATTCCATCAGCAACTAGAAAAACAGAACACATGGTAAAAATAATCATGGGAAAGTACTTTTTCCTCCAAAAAGAAGTTTCTTTATCTCACACTGTATAAAAGGAAAGAGGGTTGGAAAGTTAGTTTGGGAACAAACACTCTCAGCATTCCACCAGGTACAGAAGAAGGGAATATATGTGAAAGAAAACAGTCGATTATAGTAAAAATCTTAAATGAAACAAACTGTACCATAGAATCCCTGTGGATATAAATTCCATGTTTGAATAATAAGAGTACAGCAGTAGGAATATGCTACTGACCACCTGACTTGAATAGTGACGGTGAGTCACAAGAGTGAAATGCCTGCAATTTTTTAAAAACACCATAATAGAGGCTCAAATTATATGTATATCCCAAATTAAAAAAGTAAGAGGACCAAAAAAGGGCCACTGTGGCTAAACAACAGAGTGAAAGAAGTTGTTAGAGAATAAAAGGACATCTTTTAAAAACTGGAAGTCAAATCCGACAGAGGAAAATAGAAAAGAACATAAACTATAGCAAATCAAGTGTAAAAGTAAAATTAGGCAGGCCAAAAAAGAATTTGAAGAGCAACTAGCAAAAGGCTTAAAAACTAACAGCAATTTTTTTTAAGTACATCAGAAGCAGGAAGCCTGACAAACATCAGTGGGGTCACTGGACAATCAAGGTAAAGGAGCACTCAAGGAAGAAAAGGACGTTGTGGAGAAGCTAAATGAATTCTTTGCATTGGTCTTAACTGCAGAGGATGTGAGGGAGATTCTTATACTTGAGCCATTCTTGTTGGGTGACAAATCTGAGGAACTGTCCCAGTCTGAGATGTTAATGGAGGAGGTTTTGGAATAAATAGATAGATTAAGCAGTAAATAGTCATCAGGACCAGATGGTATTCACTCAAGAGTTCGGCAGGAACTCAAATAGGAAATTGCAGAACTACTAACTGTGGTACGTAACCTATTGCTTAAATCAGCCTCTGTACCAGATGACTAGTGGATAGCTAAAGTAATTTGCCAATTTTTAAAAAAGGCTCCATTGGTGATCCCGGCAATTACAGGCCGGTAAGATTAATTTCAGTATCGGGTAAATTGGTTGAAACTATAGTAAAGAACAGACTTATCAGAAATAGATGAACACAATTTGTTGGGGAAGAGTCAGCATGGCTATTGTAAAGGGAAATCATGCCTCACCAATCCATTAGAATTCTTTGAGGAGGGTCAACAAGCATGTGGACAAGGGTGATTCCGATCTTGGGAGACAGGCCAGTCCTCGCTTACAGACAGCCCCCCAACCTGAAGCAAATACTCACCAGCAACCATACACCACACAACAAAAACACTAACCCAGGAACCTATCCTTGCCACAAAGCCCGTTGCCAACTCTGTCCACATATCTATTCAGGGAACACCATCATAGGACCTAATCACATCAGCCACACCATCAGGGGCTCGTTCACCTGCACATCTACCAATGTGATATATGCCATCATGTGCCAGCAATGCCCCTCTGCCATGTACATTGGCTAAACCACAGTCTCTACGCAAAAGAATAAATGGACACAAATCAGACATCAAGAATTATAACATTCAAAAACGAGTCAGAGAACACTTCAATCTCCCTGGTCACTCTATTACAGACCTAAAAGTCGCAATTATTCAACAAAAAAACTTCAAAAACAGACTCCAATGAGAAACTGCAGAACTGGAATTAATTTGCAAAATGGACACCATTAAATTAGGCTTGAATAAAGACTGGGAGTGGATGAGTCATTACACAAACTAAACTATTTCCCCATGCTAATTTCCCTCCGCTGGGCTCGGGTAAACAGTGAGGTGGCAAGCTTTTCAGATAATACAAAATTATTCAGGATAGTTAAGTCCAAAGCTGACTGTGAAGAGTTACAAAGGGATCTCACAAAACTGGGTGACTGGGCAAAAAAATGGCAGATGGAAATTCAATGTTGATAAATGCAAAGTAATGCACATTGGAAGACATAATTCCAACTAACATATAAAACGATGGAGTCTAAATTAGCAGTTACCACTCAAGAAAAAGATCTTGGAGCACTGAAAAAAAATCTGCTCAGTGTGTAGCAGCCTTCAGAAAAGCTAACAGAATGTTAGGAACCAGAATGTTAGGAATGGGATAGATATTAAGACAGAAAACATAATGCCACTATATAAATCCATTTTATGCCACATCTTAAATATTGCATGCAGTTCTGGTTGCCCAATCTCAAAAAAGATATATTAGAAAAAATACAGAGAAAGGCCACAAAAATGATTAAGGGTATGGAACAGCTTCCATATGAGAAAAGATTAGAAAGACTGGAAGTGTTCAGCTTAGAAAAGAGATGACTAATGGGGGGGATATGACTGAGGTCTATAAAATCATGAATGGTGTGGAGAAAGTGAATAAGGAAGTGTTATTTAGCCCTTCACATAACAAAAGAACCAGGAGTTACTCAATGAATTTAATGGGCAGCAAACTTAAAACAAACAAAAGGAAGTACTTCTTCAAACAGTGCACAGTCAACATGTGAAACTCCTTGCCTGGTGATGTTGTGAAGACCAAAAATAGAACAGGGTTCAAAAAAGAATTAGATAAATTCATGGAGGATAGGTCCATCAGTGGCTATTAGCCAAGATGGTCAAGGACGCAACCTCATGCTCTTGGGTGTTCCTAAATCTGACTGCCAGAAGTTGGGCCTGGACGAAAGGGGATGGATCACTCAATAATTGCCCTGTTCTGTTCATTCCCTTTGAAGCATCTGGTACCAGCCAGTGTTGGAAAACAGGATATTGGGCTAGATGGACCTTCTTTCTGTATTCTGTACAGAGCTGTATTAATCTTTGGTTAAATAATCTCATTTGAGCTTGTTATTTGACAATCTTGAATCATTATTAAATTCAAACTTGCAACATTCTATATGTGGAAAATATCTCTTGTTCTAATACATAATGTGAAATGCTTATGTACAATAAAAGAATGTGTGGAGTGTGTCCTCCAAATTTAGACGATTATAAGGGATTTTGTTGGTTTTCATTGTAAATAATTGCTGTGGTCTAACAGTAATAGGAATTGTCTGGCCCAAGGAAGAAGAAATGTTAAAAGATGTAAACCAGGGTATAACCTGGGAAAGTGACAGAGATTGCTTAAAAGCAGGGATCCTAATTGATAGTAGGGGCTAAAAATGAAATACAGTCCTTGAAATGAATCAAACATAAACAGCCTCCAATAAGAAAAGAATTGAAGACATTTGTTATACACAAATGCCATGTACTGGATACTAATGGAAGCAGCAAGCAAATGGAAAGAATATGAATAAGAGGATGCTCCTTACCCTCTTAGGAGCCCTGAAACTAGGATATATAAACTGTATTTTTAGTAAAAAATTCTCCCTTAGCAGCATAAAATCTCTGTCACTTCAGATCCAAACTGGTTCAGTGTTAGCACTAGGAAGTTATTTCAGTACACTAGCTAAGTCATTGTGAGCTTTTTGATACACACTTTCAAAAATAGGAGCTTAAAGTTAGGTCTGGTCTACACTACAGACCTATACCTATGTCACTCTAGGGTGTGAAAAATCCCAACCCAAGTGATGTAGTTATATGGATCTAACCCCCCATGTAGACAAAGCTAGGTTGGTGAGAGAGCTTCGCCTGTCAACATAGCTAGTGCCTCTCAGGGAGATGGAATAACTACGCCGATGGGAGAGCTCTCTGCTGTCGGTGTAGAGCGTCTTCATTCAAGTGCTACAGCAATGTTTTAAGTGTAGACTTGTCCTTAGGCTCCGAAGCCCATATTTTGGCATCTAAGGGTGGGTATTGTAAAAGCACTGAAACGGTTTAGGAGCACAAGTCTGACTGAACTTGGCCTGTAAATCCTGGTGAAGGAGAATGGCTGGGTCAAAGCATTCAGCTGCTGTGACTGGGGGCAGTTCGCTCTGTGGGAGGGTGGTGGTGGTTGCAGGTACAGGGCAGGCTACTGTCCGGGCAGTTTTATGTCTGAGGCCTGGTCTACACTAGGCGTTTATGTCGAATTTAGCGCCGTTACATCGAATTAACTCTGCACCCGTCCACACCACGAAGCTATTTAGTTCGACATAGAGGTCTCTTAAATTCGACTTCTGTACTCCTCCCCAACGAGGGGAGTAGTGCTAAATTCGACATGGCCATGTCAAATTAGGCTAGGTGTGGATGGAAATCGACGCTAATAGCTCCGGGAGCTATCCCACAGTGCACCACTCTGTTGACGCTCTGGACAGCAGTCCGAGCTCAGATGCACTGACCAGCCACACAGGAAAAGCCCCGGGAAAATTTGAATTCCTTTTCCTGTCTGGGCAGTTTGAATCTCATTTCCTGTTTGGACATCGTGGCGAGCTCAGCAGCACTGGCAACGATGCAGAGCTCTCCAGCAGAGATGGCCGTGCAATCTCAGACTAGAAAGAGGGCCCCAGCATGGACTGATCGGGAAGTCTTGGATCTGATCGCTGTGTGGGGCGATGAGTCCGTGCTTTCCGAGCTGCGCTCCACAAGACGGAATGCAAAGATCTATGAGAAGATCTCTAAAGCCATGGCAGAGAGAGGATACAGCCGGGATGCAACGCAGTGCCGCGTGAAAATCAAGGAGCTGAGGCAAGGCTACCAGAAGACCAAAGAAGCAAATGGACGCTCCGGATCCCAGCCCCAGACATCCCGTTTCTACGAGGCACTGCATTCCATCCTAGGTGCGGCCGCCACCACTACCCCACCAGTGACCATGGACTCTGAGGATGGGATATTGTCGACGGCCGGTTCCTCGGACATGGTAGCGGACGGGGAAGATGAGGAAGGAGATAAGGAGGACGAGGCAGTCGACAGCGCTTACAACGCTGATTTCCCCGACAGCCAGGATCTCTTCATCACACTTACAGAGATCCCCTACCAACCATCCCCAGCCGTTAACCCGGACACAGAATCGGGGGAAGGATCAGCCAGTAAGTGTTTTAAACATGTAAACATTTATTTTTAACAGAACAGGAATATTAAGAATGGGTTTTTCATGATTACTTTGCCCTAGGCGCTTAACTGTTCACTCCCTGGCAGTGCAACTACTTAAAAAAATCAAACAATGTCCGGTGTAGCATGATTGTTCTGCCCAAGCAGTTCTACTGTTTAGTCCCTGCCAGTGCAGCTACAGTAAAATCCGGTCTATATGTCCGGGGATAGAGCTGAAATCCTCCATTGACATCTCCACGAAGCTCTCCTGGAGGTAATTGGAAAGCCTTTGCATCAGGTTCCTGGGGAGAGCGGCCTTATTGGGTCCTCCGTAGTAGGAAACATTTCCGCGCCAGGAGAGAAGCAAGTACTCCGGGATCATTGCCCTGCAGAGCATGGCGGCATACAGCCGTGGTCTTTGCAGGCTTTCCCGAAGCATCCTTTCTTTTTCCGTCTCGGAAATCCTCATCAGAGTGATGTCGCTCATGATGACCTGCTTTGAATTAGGTAGGGGAATGTTAGTATTGGGACTGCTTGCCTGTTCCTTTACAGAACTGTAACCAGCGGTTTACAGCCACGCGGTGGAGGCGGGAGAGGGGCAGCATACAGGGATCTTTCCCTGGGACAGCCGTGAGGGGTTGGGACAGGGGCAGAGTTCATGCTTGCCGGATTGCTGGCAGCAGGAACTGGCATTGCTTTCAATGTGAAAGGAGGCCAGTGCAACTATCAAAGTTTTAAGCAGCCACAAGTATACGGCTTACCATGTCGGCCTGCTACACAAATTCTGGTGTCCTGCCCCGCTTCTCTGATCTGCACTGCAAGACCCCAGGCACTGAATGCGAGGTCCGAAAATTCGACCTTGTCCTGAGTGCGCATGTGATAGGTGCTGTGCACGGTCTTGTTCACAGAGAAAGACTATGTTCTTTGTTCACAACGAAATTTATCTTTCTGAGGAATTCACTCCCTTTTTCCCATTCCCACAGCTGCGAATGTATCACAACCTAGCCTGGCATCACACACCCAGAGGCTAGCGCAGATGAGGCATAGGAAGAAGAGGACACGGGAGGACATGTTCTCCGAACTTATGGGCTGCTCCCGAGCCCAGGCAGCCCAGCAGACACAGTGGAGGGAGAACTTGTACCAAATGCAATGAGCACACATGGAACGGGAGGAGAGGTGGCGGCAGGAAGACCAGCAGGCGACTCAAACGCTGCTTGGACTAATGCGGGAGCAAACGGAGACGCTCCGGCGCCTTGTGGATGTTCTGCAGGACCGGAGGCAGGAGGACAGAGCCCCGCTGCAGTCTATCTGTAACCGCCCTCCCCCGCCACCAAGTCCCATACCCCCCTCACCCAAAGTCCAAAGAAGGAGGGGCGGCAGAGTCCGTGAAAACTCTCACTCCACCCCTGCAGACTGCTCAAGCACCAGAAGGCTCTCATTCCCCAAAATTTGAAAAGTCCTTTCCTTCCCGCCTCACCCAAGCCCCCGTCCAAGTTTCACCCCCCAGTTTCATGTGTAGTTGTTAATAAAAAATACGTTTCTGTTCATTACTGTTTCCATCATGTTCTTTAGAGGAGAGTCTGTCTGAAGTGGGGGAAGGGGGTTGGTAATTGGACAGGACAGCAGCAGGGCACACACATATTGCAGTCATTAGTTACCCTGGTCAGTCTGGGAGGTGGTTTTAGTGTTCTGTGGGGGGTGCTCTGTGACTTTGTGGCGGGGGAGGGCAGTTAGAGATCTTATGCAGCGGTCCTTATCCTGGATCACAGAGCCACACAGCAGGGGATCTGTAACCGTCCTCCCCCTGCCACAAAGTCACATAGCCCCCCCATACACACATTCCCGAACAGGAGGGGTGGCAGGCTCCATTGAAACCACCAGTCCACCACTGCGGAGCCTGTCATTCCTGGAGTTTGGAAGCGTCATTTGCATCACTACACTACACCCGCTCCCCACCACAGTCTGCGTCCCAGGTTCAACACTTTCCCACGAAAACAGTAATAAAGAAAACGGTGTTCATTAACAAAATTCAAGTGATTTTATTTTTAAACGTGTGCTGGAAGGGGGGGAACGGGGTATGTAACTGGAGAGGATACTGAACATTTAGTGGGTAAAGAAACGGGGGCAGGTTCAGCTTCTCTGTACACAAACTGAAAAGTCACTGGTTACCCTGCTCACTCAGGAACCTAGCTTTCAAAGCCTCCCGGATGCACAGCGCGTCCCGCTGGGCTCTTCTAATCGCCCGGCTGTCTGGCTGGGCGTAATCAGCAGCCAGGCTATTTGCCTCAACCTCCCACCCCGCCATAAAGGTCTCCCCCTTGCTCTCACAGAGATTGTGGAGCACACAGCAAGCTGCAATAACAATGGGGATATTGGTTTCGCTGAGATCACAGCGAGTCAGTAAGCTTCTCCATCTCCCCTTGAGACGGCCAAAAGCACACTCCACCACCATTCTGCACTTGCTCAG
>NW_020680976.1:7608-8880 GCF_002925995.2 Terrapene triunguis
GCTGGGTCCCCGAGGATGACTGTAGGCATCTCCACATCCCCAAGACTTATTTTGTGGTCCGGGAAGTAAATACCTTCCTGCAGCCGTCTAAACAGACCTGAGTTCCTGAAAACACGAGCGTCATGAACCTTGCCCGGCCATCCGACGTTGATGTTTGTAAAACGTCCCCTATGGCCCACCAGTGCTTGCAGCACCATTGAAAAGTAGCCCTTTCGGTTAATGTACTGGCTGGCCTGGTGGTCCGGTCCCAGGATAGGGATGTGAGTTCCATCTATAGCCCCACCGCAGTTTGGGAATCCCATCGTGGCGAAGCCATCTATGATGACCTGCGCGTTTCCCAGGGTCACTACCTTTGAGAGCAGTACCTCAACGATTGCGTTGGCTACTTGCATCACAACAACCCCCACGGTAGATTTGCCCATGCCAAAGTGGTTCGCGACTGACCGGTAGCTGTTTGGCGTTGCAAGCTTCCAGAGGGCTATGGCTACTCGCTTCTGGACAGTCAGGGCTGCTCGCATCCGGGTGTCATTGCGCTTCAGGGCAGGGGACAGCAACTCACAAAGTTCCATGAAAGTCCCCTTCCGCATGCGAAAGTTTCGCAGCCACTGTGATTCATCCCAGACCTGCAGCACTATGCGGTCCCACCAGTCCGTGCTTGTTTCCCGGGCCCAGAATCGCCGTTCCACAACATCCATATGACCCATTGCCACCGTGATGTCCTCGGCGCTGGGTATCATGCTTTCTGACAGGTCTGTGCCACTCTCAGACTTCAGGTCCTCACCGCGCTGCGGTAGCCTCCTCGCCCGATTTCTCAGCATCTGCCTCTGGGAAAGGTGGATGATAAGCTGCGAGGTGTTGACAACGGCCACAACTGCAGCGATGGTCGCAGCGGGCTCCATGCTCGCAGTGCTGTGGCGTCCGCGCTGTCACTGACCAGAAAAGTGCGCGAACTGATTTCCCGCCGGCGCTTTCAGGGAGGGAGGGCGGTAGTGACGGCCGGATGACGACAGTTACCCAAAAACACCCTCGACACATTTTTTTACCCAGAAGGCATTGGCGGCTCGACCTAGAATTCCAATGGGCAGCGGGGACTGCGGGAACTGTGGGATAGCTGCCCACAGTGCACCGCTTCCAATGTCGACTCTTTCCCCGTTAGTGTGGACTCACAAAGTCGAATTACCGTCCTTAGTGTGGACACACACGTTCGACTTTGCAATATCGATTCCACATTCGATTTAAGTAAAATCGAACTACTCTCGTAGTGTAGACATA
>NW_020680977.1:0-2551 GCF_002925995.2 Terrapene triunguis
CTAGCAGGAGAGCTGGAGCAGTCAGGGCCTGCTGCACCAGGGAGCACATGGCAGCGGGACTCACCTTGCCCACGTCAGGGTCCTCGTCCTGTAAGTGAAGGAGCAGTGGGACGAGGCTGCGGGTCACTGCCTCCTGCAGCAGGGGCTTCTCTCTCCTCTTCACTGTGTTGACCAACTTTGTGAAAAGCATGATGGCAGCAGAGCGCACCTGGGGTCTCACCTGTGATGGACACACAACCATGAGGGGATCTCACCGTGGGAGCTTCACACTCTCCTTACAGGGTGAGCTCGGCGCAATGCAAACCACAGATAGGGGCCAGTCTGACTAATAACTCCATGGTCTGCCCACCAAGAGGGCACCCATTTGCAGAAAGGTTTGGGTGGAGGGGCAGACAGCACAGGTTAGGACAGTGGTTCCTAAATTTCCCTGGAGGCCTCCTGTAAGTGCTGACTCCATCCACAGTGAAGGGCTCTTTGGAAGGTTTCTTTAATGGGTTCAACACTTTCATAGTTTCATAGCATTTAAGGGCCATTCATTCATCTAGACTCCAAAGCACAGGACATTACATTTCCCCCCATGACCACTACATTGAGCATGTCAACTTGAGTTAGATTAAAGCATATCAGTCCTCAGGAGACCAAACGGTTGCATGCCACACACAGAGAACACGAGAGACCAAGGTGTCACCAATGCCTGAGGCCCAGGCCATGGCTCGGAACTGATCAGGTCAGATATGCCACCACTACGACTCCAGAGTCACAACACTGCCTGGCTGGGGATGGGCAGGTCAAGAGCCCCTGACTTACAGCATCGAGTAAGGGGATTAGCTTCCTGGCCACGCTGGCGAGCTCACTCCCATCCAGGCTCTGCAGAAGGTTCTTAACAGCTGAGATGGCCTCCAGAATACTCCCATCATCCATCTCATCCGAGCCCCAAAGGATGGCAGGCAGCAGGGTCTTGACTTGTTCCACCTACACACACACACACATGGGGGGGCTCATCAGATCTCCCAGCCCTCCAGTGAGTACAAGCCACAGTGCCAGGGCTGTGTTTATTCTACCCCGTGGCACCAAGTCAGAGAGAAGCTCCGTCTCCACAGTTGGAGGCGTGGTGCTTTAGAATCAATGGGGATGCCTGACGAGGCAATCAGTGAATCCTAACCCTGTCCCGGGGCGTTCTGGTGTAGGGTGGGCAAAGCTGTGCTTTGCTTCGGGGCTTTTCTCTCTTTTCTACGTGCTATTAATTATTATTATAGCAGATGCTGGCAGCAATCTCCATAGTTAAGGCTGGTACACAGTTTCCATTCTAGTTGCTCCTTTTGATACGCTCCTAAAAACATTCCCTTTTTGGGGATGGAAATGTTCCATGCTGTCTCCCCAGTCAATTGTGATTTTTTCCTGGGGAGATTGCGTCTCTGAGCTGTAGGACAGTTTTTCCACTTACAAACAAACAAACGAAAACTTCTAGCCACCTTCTTTTCCCATGCAGACAATCCCCCAAATGGTGAAACTTGGGGAAAAAATCAAACCTGGCCCATGGGGAGTCCTAGGTGAGAGCTGAACCCTCTGCAAAGTTTGAGAAACTTGGACCTGATAGTGCAAGGCATTGAAATATCATTTGGGGGCAGGGTCACAAACACTCTTTAAGAGAGTGCTCTGCCTCTCTCAGGGCCAGAGACTTTGGGGCCAGCCAGCCCCATGCATTAATCAGATGCAGCGGAGGAGGAGAGAACAATTTTGGGCTCCCAGGAAGGAAGGGGAAGCAGGAGCAGGGGGGAGTGGCTCCTAGAGTACCCTGGGAGGGAAGGCAGGGGGAATCTGATGGGGGGAAAGGGCCTCCAGGGAGGAAGCCTTGGGAAGCAGTCCTCCCCCAAGAGAACAAAGAACTCCGCAGAGCCTGGGGGCAAAGAGCTTGCAGAAGGGGTGCCCAGGAAGGGGGCCAAAGTTAAGTTTTCTTATGTTTACTAAGGACAGGGTGGAACCTTTGTTGAGTGAGCTCAGAAGAGGAGATGTGGTAATGGCAGAAGATCCTGTTTCTGATTTTTAGTCCGTTGGACATTGTCAGGTTTGATTCTGAGGGTTTTATCTTTGGCCTTCAAAGGCTTGTTTGTCTTAATAAATGAGCCTGAATAAGGGTGTTATTGAACGAGGTATTTGTGAAGTCAAGCCGAGGAGGGGAAAACTGAGGCAGTGCTGCAATGTTGGGTCTTGCCACTGGAGGGGGCTATGAGACAGGGCCCTGTGTGCTCGCTAAGGTCTTTAGACCAATCAAGGTCTTCCTTTGTGACAGCACCAGGAATGGTCTCTCCAAGAAGGAACAGGAATGCTGCTGGGGTAATTTGCATGGGGGAGAATTAGGGTTACCATATCTGAACTTTCAAAGAGAGGACACTCCATTGGGGGAGGGTAGCCCCGCCCCCTAGCCACTCCCTCCCACTTCCCGCCCCCTGACAGCCCCCCCAGAACCCCCGACCCATCTAACCCCCCCTGCTCCCTGTCCCTGACTGTCCCAACCCCTCTCCACACCCCTGCCCCCCTGACAGCCCCCCCG
>NW_020680977.1:2651-3509 GCF_002925995.2 Terrapene triunguis
GGGGAAGCGGGGGAAGGGCTCTGGCCGCCGCTGCCAGCCCCGCCGCCGCGTTCCCTCACAGGCGAACAGCCCCGCCCCCCAGCGCTGCCAGGCGGCGTGCTAAGGCTGCAGGGGATGGGGGGAGCTGGGAAGGGGCTTTGGCTGCCGAGGCCCCAATGTGAGCGGCGCTCGGCCGCCCTGTCAGCCGCTTTTCGGTCGATAAATAGCCGACTGGGGGGAAATCCCAGACTGTCATAACTATAAAGGGAAGGGTAACAGCTCTCTGTGTACAGAGACTCCAAATCCTTTTACCTGTAAAGGGTTAAGAAGCTCGGGTAACCTGGCTGACACCTGACCCCAAGGACCAATAAGGGGACAAGATACTTTCAAATCTTGGGGGGGGAAAGGCTTTTGTGTGTGTCCTTTGTTTAAGGGGTTGTTCGCTCTTGGGACTGAGAGGGACCAGACATCAATCCAGGTTCTCCTCATCTTTCTAAACAAGTCTCTCCTATTTCAAACTTGTAAGTAAAAAGACAGGCAAGGCGTCTTAGATTTACTTTGTTTTCTCAACTTGTAAATGTACCTTTTACTAGAGTGTTTATCTTTGTTTTGCTGTACTTTGAACCTAAGACAGAGGGGGGTCCTCTGAGCTCTTTAAGTTTGATTACCCTGTAAAGTATTTTCCATACTGATTTTACAGAGATGATTTTTACCTTTTTCTTTAATTAAAAGCCTTCTTTTTTAAGAACCAGATTGATTTCTCCTTGTGTTAAGATCCAAGGGGGTTTGGATCTGTATTCACCAGGAGTTGGTGGGAGGAAGGAGGGGGGACGGTTAATTTCTCCTTGTTTTAAGATCCAAGGGGGTTTGGATCTGTGT
>NW_020680978.1:0-1130 GCF_002925995.2 Terrapene triunguis
TTTGCTTTAAATTGTATGAAATGATCAGTGGGTCAGGGAGGTGCCCAATGCAGAGAGGGTACCCCGGAGTGGGGACACCCTAGCCCCTGTCCTGGGTGACCACAGCAGGGTTGGGGGTCGAGCCCCCCAGGAATCCTGGGCCCAGCCTTGTCGGGGTTTACGAGGACTCTGCCAGACAAGAGAGTGGAAGGGGAGACCTCAAGGGCAGGGAGGCCTCTGGGTAAAGGAAGTGGGAGCGAGGACTCAGATCCTTTCGCTAGCCCACTTCACCGGGGTAGTGCAAAAGCCAGGAAAGGTCCCCACAATAGCGGGACCATTTCCCCGCTTACACTGGTGCTAAAGAGCTCTGCCCCTCACCGAGCTGGTGACACTCATTGGCCTGGGGTAAACAAATGCAGAATGGTTTGGCACAGGAATTTGCCTGATGGTAACCCTGCCTGAAACCGATTCCCCCAAACTGCCACTCCTCCCATTGCACGACCCCACGGTGCGGAGCAAGGCGGTCTGAGCAGGGAAATGACTCAGTGGTATCCCAGTTCCAGGTTTGCGCCCCGGGGATCCAGACACACTAGTATTAGCTAAAAAATGGTAGATAACACAGAGTTAAGAATTTATTACTGATGATTTATCACATTGAAATCTCCAGGAATACACCACTTACAGGGACTAGAATGGTTACAGGAGCAAGTGTGAAAGCAGGGAATACACTGATTATACAGGGAAGGGAACACAAAGCCACTACCCCTATTAAAACAGCTGCCAGCAATAGTGCAGCTGCACTGGTGCTAAGCTGCTGGTGTAAACAGCTCGGGGGAACTCTGGTTCAGCTCTAGGTTTCAATGTCACACTAGTAAAAATGCATTAAAAATCTACTAGCAACTACGCTATTCCTGCCATCAGGGCAGATGCATTGCTCCTGGCAGCTGCTGAAATATGGGCACCAACCTTGCGAGTGTAGACAAGCTAGGCAAGGCTGGGCTGCTGCAGGATCAACACACGTCTGCTGGTTTAACCAGAATGGTGGAGGATTTGCACTCTCCGGAACTACAAAATCCTGCCCAGTAGATGTAGCCTTTCCCATTCAGCAGGACGTTCTGACACTTGTCGTACCACCAGCCTCCATAGCTACT
>NW_020680979.1:0-4774 GCF_002925995.2 Terrapene triunguis
AGTGTGTGTCAGCATTGGGGGGGGGGTTTCTTCTGGGGGTCCGCGGGTGGGGGTGATGGCTGTGCCCCAAGTCAGACATGGGGGCACCAGTTTAATAATACTGCTTAGGGCCCCATAAATCCTACGGATGGCTCTAGTGGTGGGGCTGTGGGCAGGGGGGCGCTGGGCAAGGGTGGTGTTGTGCAGGATGCTGTGCATTTGTGTGTGGGGGGGGGGTTGAGGGAGGTGATGGGCATAGCAGGTCCAGAGGGGCTCTGGCCATAGGGAATCGGGGTGGGGGGTTCCGGTGTTGGCTGGGGGGGGCTGTGTGGGGGAAGGGGCACGCTGGCAGCACAGGGCCAGGCGGGCCACTAGGAGTCTGGCAACTGACGGTTTGTGCCCCTGCCATGCCATGCCCCATTGCCTCTGGCTGGCCCCTCACTCTGGGGACTGACGTCCCCGCGCCATGCTCCATTGCCTCCATGGGAGCCCACAAATATGTTTGGTGCTGGGCCCACAAAAGGTTAATCCGGCCCTGGGTGCAGGGCCTGAAAATGCCATACAGTCAGGTTGTAGGCAGAGCTTCCCTCTCTGCTCCCCAGCTAGTCAATGCCATGTGGAGGCAAAGTAGGGCTATTCATAGCCTTCCTTCCTGCTTTCCCAGGCATTTGGGGCCCTTTCGCAGGATCAGATACTGCTTGCAGTGCTTCCCAGCTCTCTTAAACATAAGAACATAAGAACGGCCATACTGGGTCAGACCAAAGGTCCATCCAGTCCAGTATACTATCTATCGACAGTGGCCAATGCCAGGTGCCCCAGAGGGAGTGAACCTAACAGGCAATGATCAAGTGATCTCTCTCCTGCCATCCATCTCCACCCTCTGACAAACAGAGGCTAGGGACACCATTCCTTACCCATCCTGGCTAATAGCCATTAATGGACTTAACCTCTGTGCATTTATCTAGTTCTCTTTTAAATCCTGTTATAGTCCTAGCCTTCACAACCTCCTCAGGCAAGGAGTTCCACAGTTTGACTGTGTGCTGTGTGAAGAAGAACTTCCTTTTATTTGTTTTAAACCTGCTTCCCATTAATTTCATTTGGTGGACCCTAGTTCTTATATTATGGGAACAATAACTTTTCCTTATTCACTTTCTCTACACCACTCATGATTTTATATACCTCTATCATATGCCCCCTTAGTCTCCTCTTTTCCAAGCTGAAAAGTCCTAGCCTCTTTAATCTCTCCTCATATGGGAGCTGTTCCAAACCCCTAATCACTTTAGTTGCCCTCTCTGAACCTTTTCTAATGCCAGTATATCTTTTTTGAGATGAAGAGACCACATCTGTACGCAGTATTCAAGATGTGGGCATACCATGGATTTATATAAGGGCAATAAGATATTCTCCGTCTATTCTTTATCCCTTTTTGAATGATTCCTAACATCCTGTTTGCTTTTTTGACTGCCGCTGCACACTGCATGGACATCTTCAGAGAACTATCCACGATGACTCCAAGATCTCTTTCCTGATTAGTTATAGCTAAATTAGCCCCCATCATACTGTATGTATAGTAGGGGTTATTTTTTCCAATATGCATTAATTTACATTTATCCACATTAAATTTCATTTGCCATTTTCTTGCCCAATCACTTAGTTTTGTGAGGTCTTTTTGAAGTTCTTCACAGTCTGCTTAACTATTTTGAGCAGTTTAGTATCGTCTACAAACTTTGCCACCTCACTGTTTACCCCTTTCTCCAGATCATTTATGAATAAGTTGAATAGGATTGGTCCTAGGACTGACCCTTGGGGAACACCACTAGTTACCCCTCTCCATTCGGAAAATTTACCATTTATTTCTACCCTTTGTTCCCTGTCTTTTAATCAGTTCTCAATCCATGAAAGATCTTCCCTCTTATGCCATGACAACTTAATTTATGTAAGAGCCTTTGTCAAAGGCTTTCTGGAAATCTAAGTATACTATGTCCACTGGATCCCCCTGTCCACATGTTTGACCCCTTCAAAGAACTCTAATAGATTAGTAAGACATGATTACCCTTTACAGAAACCATGTTGACTTTTGCCCAACAATTAATGTTCTTCTATGTGTCTGACAATTTTATTCTTTACTATTGTTTCAACTAATTTGCCCGGTACTGACGTTAGACTTACCGGGCTGTAATTGCCGGGACCACTTCTAGAGCCTTTTTTAAATATTGGCGTTACATTAGCTATCTTCCAGTCATTGGGAACAGAAACTGTTTTAAAGGACAGGTTACAAACCATAGTTAATAGTTCCGCAATTTTACATTTGAGTTCTTTCAGAACTCTTGGGTGAATGCCATCTGGTCCTGGTGACTTGTTACTGTTAAGTTTATCAATTAATTCCAAAACCTCCTCTAGTGACACTTCAATCTGTGACAGTTCCTCAGATTTGTCACCTACAAAGGATGGCTCAGGTTTGGGAATCTCCCTAACATCCTCAGCTGTGAAGACTGAAGCAAAGAATTCATTTAGTTTCTCCGCAATGACTTTATCATCTTTAAGTGCACCTTTTGTATCTCAATTGTCCAGGGGCCCCACTGCTTGTTTAGCAGGCTTCCTGCTTCTGATGTACTTAAAAAACATTTTATTACCGTTTGAGTTTTGGGCTAGCTGTTCTTCAGACTCCTTTTTGGCTTTTCTTATTACATTTTTACACTTAATTTGGCAGTGTTTATGCTCCTTTCTATTTACCTCACTAGGATTTGACTTCCACTTTTTAAAAGATGCCTTTTTATCTCTCACTGCTACTTTTACATGGTTGTTAAGCCACCGTGGCTCTTTTTTAGTTCTTCTTCTGCCCTCTAATTGGCTGCTAGTGACTGCTGTTGTCTGCCCGCTGGTTGAAGAGGGAGGATTGCCATGGTGATTGGGGGCTCATGATACCCCCATTCCCTTCAGATGTCTGGGGGAAGTCAACAGTGCAGGACTCTGTATCATCGACCCCATGAGGGCCCAGAAGGTCAGCTCTGCTCTCTCCAGCTTCTGTACCTCTTCAGTTGCATGGCTGCCTGCCTCGTTGAGGGCTATGTCTCTTCTCAACACTGATAAGACCTCAATTGGAGTATTGTGTCCCGTTTTGGGCATCACATTCAGGACGGATGTTGACAAATTGGAGAAAGTCCAGAGGAGAGCAACAAATATTATTAAAGGTTTAGAAAACATGAATTACGAGAAAATATTGAAAAAAAATTGGTTTATTTAGTATAGAGAAGACTGAGGGTGGACATAACAACCTTCAAGTACGTTAAAGGTTGTTATAAAGAGGAGGGTGATAAATTGTTCTCCTTAACCACTGAGGACAGGACTAGAAGTAATGTGTTTAAATTGCAGTAAGGGAGATTTAAGGTAGATATTACAAAAAGCTTTTTAACTATAAGGGTAGTTAAGCTCTGAAACAAATTACCAAGGGAGGCTGTGGAATCTCCATCATTGGAGGTTTTTAAGAACAGTGTAGACAAACACCTTTCAGGGATGGTCTACCCTCCTGCCTCAGTGCAGAGGACAGGACTACATGACCTATCGAGTTTCCTGTAATCCAGTCCCAGCTTCGGGCAGTTGGAGCGGTAGGGACACCCCTAGCATGGGGTTGTATCCCTGACCATCTTGGCTAATAGCCATTGATGGACCTAACCTACATGAACTTATCTAATTTAGTTTTTGAACCCAGTTATACCTTTGGCCTTCACAAGATCACCTGGCAATGAGTTCCACAGGTTGACTATGCATTGTGTGAATACTTTCTTTTGTTTGTTTTAAACCTATAATCTATTAATTTCATCGGGTGTCCCCCGGTTCTCGTGTTATATGAAGGGGTAAATAACACTTCCTTATTTATTTTCTCCACTCCATTCATGATTTTATACATCTCTAGCATACCCCCTCCCTTAGTCGTCTCTTTTCCAAGCTGAATAGTCCCAGTCTTTTTAATCTCTCCTCATACAGAAGCTGTTCCATACCCTTAATCATTTTTGTTACTCTTCTCTGTACCTTTTCCAATTCTAATCTATCTTTTTTGAGATTGGTGACCAGAACTTCATGCAGTATTCAGAAAGTGGCATACCATGGATTTATATAGTGGCATTATGATATTTTGTGTCTTATTATCTATCCTTTTCCTAATGGTTCCTAACATTCTGTAGCTTTTTTGACTGCCACCGCACATTGAGAAAATGTTTTCAGAGAACTATCCACAATGACTCCGAGATGTCTTGCTTGAGTGATAACAGCTAATTTAAACTCCATCATTTTGTATGTACAGTTGGGATTATGTTTTACAATGCGCAATACTTTCCATCTATCAGCATTGAGTTTACTCTGCCATTTTGTTGCTCAGTCACCCAGTTTTGTGAAATCTTTTTGTAACTCTTCACAGTAAGCTTTGGACTTAACTATCTTGAGTAGTTTTGTATCATCTGCAAATTTTGCCATCTCACTGTTTAACCCTTTTCCAGATCATTTATGAATATGTTGAACAGCACCCCAGATCTTTGGGGACTCCACTCTTTACAGCTATCCACTGTGAAAACTGACCCTTTATTTCTACCCTTTGTTTCCTATCTTTTTTCCAGCTACTGGTCCCTGAGGGGACCTTCTCTCCTATTCCATGGCTGCTTACTTTACTTAAGAGCCTTTGGTGAGAGACCTTGTCAAAGGCTTTCTGAAAGTCCAAGTACACTATATCCACTGGATCAGCCTTGTCCACATGCTTGTTGACCCCTTCAAAGAATTCTAATAGTTTGGTGCAGCATGATTT